>NW_018164921.1:197085-197904 GCF_001263595.1 Phalaenopsis equestris
CTGAAAAAGAGAAAGTGGATATAGAAAAAGAAAAGAATCATGAATACCCGGATTTAGAATATCTCTTATGACATAAACATAGGCTAAACATGACTTATTCATGGTTGTCAATTATAACATGGGATTTCATATGAAAAAAATATCAAGAAATCACTTGACTAGTGTCTCAGGAGTATGAACATTTCATCTCTAAAGAACTTCAAACAAACTCAGTTTAATTTTCTATCTTTGAAGATTTTAAAACTTTTATGCATTGCACATCTGACACGTCAAACTAGATACAGAGGTTTAGTAAACTAGAACTTCCTCCGTCATAATTATTTTGACTACTTTTCTTGTGAGATCAATACACAAACCCTTTATATGTATTTTACTTGATCGACATCTATACTTGCGTGATTGACCAATTCCTTCATAGTAATGTTGGGCATCATGTTTCTAGTGTTGTTCTCTGAAATTAATATGAATCAATTAGTTAATCATGCAAATACACACATCGATTAAGTAATATATGGATAAAGAGTTTGCGTATCGATCCCATGAGGAAAATTGCCAAAATATTTTTGACAAGAAAAGTTTTAGTTTAATATACCTCTAAATCTAAATTGACATGTCAGACGTGCAGAGGATAAAAGCTTTAAACTCATAAAAGATAGAAAACTAAAAAAAATTGTTGAAGTTTTTCAGAGATAAAAGTTTCATACTATTGTGACACCATTAAAGTGATTTTTTTTATATATTTCCTAGGAAATCTCATGTTATTGTTGATGGTGAATCAACACTAATGCAAAATTTTAAGAATATCATATATCTAAAAAA
>NW_018164921.1:198004-200220 GCF_001263595.1 Phalaenopsis equestris
TACACTCAATCGGCCAGCGTATCAGGAAGATAGTGTAGCTTAGACGGATAAACGGTAGATCATCACCTTAAGAATCCCGCTGGCAGATCCAGTCGGATGAACTTGGCTCCTTCCAGCCAGGACAGACTAAGGACGTGAAAATGCTTCCTTCATTTATGGGATAGCTGGCGTGAAACCTTAGCAAACAGCCACCCTGACAGGCACCCCACCTCACTATCACCTGGCTTGATAGCTAACCAACACAATAGCTACCCATCCAAATCCATGGGACCGATGGGCACTATTTAAAAATTGTTCGAAATATTTCCACCATATCTAAGGACCTCAGGGGTACAATATGTAATAGAGGGTTCATTTTATAAAATAATATTTATACAATATGTAATAGAGGGTTCATTTTATAAATATTATACCATATCTTTTAAATAGAGGGTTCATTTTATAAATAATGGTTATACAATTTTACGGTTCAAACGGTGTCATCCCTCTCCCTCCCACCCCCCACCCCTCTCTCTTTCGATCTTAAGTGCTTTGCTCCTTGGGTGTATCTTCCGGTCATATTTGGATTTAACAACTAGAAGGTGCGATGAGCATGAAATCGTGTCATTAATAAAAAGCAAAGCACAACAATCTCAAAGAGATAAGAATAACAAGGAAAAGTAGCTAATATGGTTCACCCGCAAGGTGGGGAAGTTGAAGGAACATATGGCCTAAAAAAACTCGGGTCAGAGGCATAGGAAAGCACTAGCACTGTAGGCCTCGCCTAGATCCAAACAAATGAACACCGCCCATCTCATCGAGATAGTACCGACCATCCTCAGAGGGACAAATGCCCCACGATAAAGCTCTCTGAAGAGGACCAGAACAGACCAGTTGTGCAATCTCGTGTCCATACAAAAGGTGCGGGAGGCTGTCCTTCCATCACATTCATGGGTAACAATATTCCCTAGCGGAGAAACCCTTATGATGAGGCTATAATTGTCACGAGGATAATCAACAGCTTTTAAGTTGGAAGTATTCTCATCGATATTGCAACTTCGTGAACATTCTGTTCGAGTAAGTATTTGATAAGCTTAACCTTCAGAGCGATCGGTTGGCGTCACTGCCTGACTCAATTTTTGGTTTTTCTAGTGAAAGAAAGGAGGCGTTGGGAATAATGCTGTTGGTGGTCACCCTGGGGTGAAGGAGATAAGCAATTCATAGAGACAAAAGATTTCCTAAAAGTGGACTCACCCCCAACATACAATGCCATCTTTGTCCGACCATTGCTAAACCACTTTATAACAGAAGTATCCACATACCACATTGTTGTGAAGATCCAAAGGGATAGGAAGTGATCAAGGTCAAAGGATAATTGGAGTAGTCGAGTGTCTTGTACTTCCGAGCAATCGGAAGCGTGGAGGAGAAGCCACTCGATCTATTGGGTCGAAAGGAGGGACTGTAGGAATCAATGGGAACAGTTTGACCCCATTTTCTTTAAATTAAAATACATAATTTCTAAACACTATATTACGCTAAACTAAACCACACTCAGCCACATGGCGACCGACAGAACTCAGTGATCGTGCTGGTTGAACCCATCAAGGAGGAGGTGCTAAAGTTGCAGGAGGCAGGTACATCCGAGAAGTGCAGTAACCTACATGGCCCTCAAATGTCGTCATCGTTCAAAAGGCCAACGAGATGTGACAGATGTTCGTTGACTTCCCCAATTTGAATGCCACATGCCCAAAGGATTTTTACCCTCTCCCAAGGATAGATGCTCTAGTGGACGCATCATAGACTCCGTAATGAGTTTCCTAAATGCTTTCTCCAGGTATCACCAGATCAGGATGCACCCATCGGACGCCGAGAAGATCAGCTCCATGGCAGCCGAGGGATTGTTTAGTTATAATGTAATGCCCTTCGGGCTTAAAAATGCTATGGTCACATACCAACGTTTGATGGATGCAAATTATAAAATTCATATAAAAAATATTAAGGCGTATGTTGATGATATTCTTGTGAAAAGTCAAACGATCGAGCAACATGTAAAGAACCTGAAAAAAACCTTCCAAACACTAAGAGATTTTAATATGAGGCTGAACCCTACGTTTGGGGTTTTAACTGATAAGTTCTTTTGTTTTCTTATGATCCCCAAAGGCATAAAGGTGAATCTGAAAAAATTTAGGTGTCAATTGGCACCCCCCTCCCCCTCCCTAAATTGCATCCATCAAACG
>NW_018164921.1:200320-202154 GCF_001263595.1 Phalaenopsis equestris
CATAATTATGTCGCCTTGTGGCATAATTATGCTAGGATTCAGCGTAGCTATGTCAACATTTGTTCAAACTATCTGATTTTATAAATTTTGCATGTTTAGAGGCAAATTTGAAGCCCTAAATGACATAAGGAGATGTATGAAAACCTAAAATACACTTTGGCCTTAGGGACTTTGTTCTAGGGTTAAGGAGAGCCTTTGAGGCTCTATGGTTTCTCCGTAAGGTTCACTCAAGAGAGATTTTCCTATTTTTCCTTTTTATCATATTTTTTGCTGAGATTTGGAAGAGGTTGGGAGGATAGATTGAGTGCTTTTGTATGAGGAAGATCCATGTAAGGCCTGTATTGAACGGAGAGGATCACAGTATATTGCAAGTACCATTTGGCTTGAATTTGAGTTTTTTATACTTCTTACGCTATTTTCCTTTTTATGCCCATAAAAATAATTTTTATGCCTTTTTTTCCCATGCATCACAGTCAATCTTATATTCCGATGATGTAAGGAATATGGTTTTCTTCTTGTTTTTATCCTATGCTTTTCGTTCTCTAAATGACTTTTTGTGCTTAGATTTCATATGTAAATGCATTAACGTTTTGAACTTAATTTGCTTCCAATATTATTCAATAGAATGTTAAAATTTCTTTTGATATTTGATACACAAAAAGTATATGCATTTCTAGACCCATATTTTATACTTATTTTTGGTGATATTGCACTTTAATGGAACATATTTTTATGTTTTTTTGCAAATTGTAGAATTTTTAAGACTTGAAGCAAAAAGAATGAAATTTGGAGTCAAAATGATGTTTTTGGAGAAATGCTCAGCGCCGACGGAGCAGACTTACAGAACAGATGGTGGGTTTTACTCAGCGCCGACCAAAGAAAAATATATTGAGATTTTCATACATATTTTACACTGATTTTGATGATATTGTACTTTAAAGAAATGTATTTTTGATGTTTTGTTGCATGTATGTTGAATTATGGTCATTTGAGCAAAAAGATGCAAAAAAAGAGCGAATTTGGAGTAAAAAGGACCAAAATATGGAAATTTGATCTTGGGCGCCGACGGCGAGCTCAACGCCGCCGACGGCGAGTTTGTCCCGAGAGTCCAGAATTAAAAATTATCGGGCGTAGAATTGGAGATTTAGAGTGGCATGCTAAAATACTCAATTCGGTCCTATCATTTAGGTGCTGAAGTGTAGATGTTAACCCTCAGGCAAGGAGAATGTGGGAACTCCGAAATGAGAGCTGGTATCCTCCCAGCCTAGCCGCAGATTCATTAACCAAGCATATGATTAGTCAATGTTCTTTATGCTTTGTCCAAAGGGTAAAGAATATGTATGCTCCTATTTGACATAATACAATTTGAACTGATTCAATTTATCCATTCACTTATATCTCTTGATAAGGAGAAAGATGTTTTCTTATATATTGAACTTCACATTAGAAATTTTATTAGTAGAATTAGTTGATTAAGAGTTTATTAAAATTACATTTTTATTTCAATTGCCTATTAGTGACAAATATGCAATTTGAACTATATTGTTGTGATTAAGTATTGATTTTTTAAATCTTAGTTTGTAGTCTCTAATATTACTCCCTGTGGGATCGATATCCAGGACTCCATTAGAGCCCTGTATTACTTGAGCGATACGTATACTTGCGTTGATAAGTGTAACTTTGCAATTATTGAATATTTTATACACATCTTTATCAAATCTATAACCGTTGTCAAGTTTTTGGCGACGTTGCTGGGGATTTAAATCTTCTAGCAGCAGTATCAAATACTTATATTTTTAAGCATACATAAAGTCGCTATCAAGTTTTTGGCGTC
>NW_018164921.1:206494-222072 GCF_001263595.1 Phalaenopsis equestris
ATATATATAATAGTTGATTTTATTAGACACAAAATTTAGGTATTTTATATGTAAATATATGTGAATAGAGAGATATGTAATAAATCTTTTTGAATTACTTTGTAAAAGCTTAGTATATAAAGATTTACATACATATCACTCAATCCTTATATATTTATATATTTTAACATTTAAATTTTAATTTATACATATTATGCATGTAAATTTGTATTTCACTTTTTAAAAATTAAAATATTTATAATTTTTATATTATATGAAAATTTTGGCTGGTATATATGTAAAAAAAAAAAAATTAAGAGTTCAGTGTTACATATCCAGCAACCTATCGATGGTAATTTCGTCATTTGGCCTCAACACATTCCTCAATTATAAAAAGCTACGCTCTGCGACCTAGGGTTTTTGTTTGCGCCGGCAAGAGCCAGGGAAGGAGGAGGTTGTGAGCGCCGAGTTTTGTTGCTCTAAGCGAATTAGCACGGCCATGGCGCCCGTCAAGAAGGCGGTAATTTCATAATTTTCTGGACTCTTTACGGCTTAGATTTTATAACGATACACTATTTCGAGGTCGATGATAAATTTTCGCTGAATTTAGGGTTTTTATATATTCTTTCGTTTTAATTGATGCAGAAGAAGTCTACGGAGAGCATTAACAATAGGCTGGCCCTGGTAATGAAGAGTGGAAAGTATACGCTCGGTTACAAGACCGTTCTCAGATCTCTTAGAAATTCCAAGGGTAACGTGTCTCGGCACTTCTTCGTCTGTTTTTTTATGAGCATATTTGGGTGCAGCTTATTCTTTTGCTGAATTGGGCGTGAAATTTTACCTATGTTTGGATAAGGGAAATTTGGGTGAAAAGGAATGCCAAAAAAGGTTGATAAGTTCGAAGAAATAGCATTAAAGATTCATGTTTATGACATTGTTGATTTGAATTTCGTTTTTTTTTCGTCAGTGTCTTTCAGCCCAAGCAAATCCCAAAGTATATGTTGTAGAAAGTACTGGAATCATTGCACAACTTAAGGATCTGTGTTGAATTCTCTCTTGATTTCAACTATATTGCCTTTTGCAGCTAAACGAACTAAACAACTCATTTTATTGTAAAATGAGTAATTATTCAGTATTGTTGCAGCGTTTAATATTTGTATAAAAGAGCTGCCTTTTCTTTTTTGATGATTCACGTCACCATCTTTTCCTTTAGTACAGCTGTTATGCTACTATTGAGAGAGAACTAATGCCAAACATGACTATGTAAGAATATTATTCGTAAATGATGAAATCTGGTCCATAACCAACGTACAGATGCATGGCTTCCTAAGTTTGGCCTCAAGTTGGCATGCATTCTTAGGGTTTATTCCTAAACTTTAATCTAGCTGATTTTGTGTAATTTTCCTTTTCAAACAGGAACTATCTCTTTTCTTTTCTAGGGATGACAAATGATCACCTAAATTTGTGCAAAATTCTCAATATTTTAGAAGAATGTAGTAGATTTTGTAATGTCTATCTACTTATTAGAAGACTTCTTTCTTATGACAACTCTTCCTTCATTATGGTTCATGTATAATGTATGCATGACTATAAACTCATGCAGAAGTCCCTCAAATAAAAGATTCCCATCTGAGATATACTTTTAATCGATTAAATTTCATTTTTAAATCCAACCATTCTACTGAATGGATCTTAATTTAAATTGTTATGATCAAGACCAAATTTTAACACCTTATTCAAGTTAAATTTTATAATCACACAACTATAACTTAGTTTTTAATTAGGTTTTAATAAAATTTCCTTGGGCAGGTGCACATTCTTCCCATCTGATTAAATTCAGACAAATTGTTTATCTTAAATATAAACTTTATATTGTATTTTAATATATATATTTATTTATATGATTTCATTAAATAAATATATTTGTACATCTATTTTTTGATGTATGAAATCTATTTTGACAATATTTTATACTTTCTTAACCAAATCAAAGAGCACAAGATCACCATACATCTCTGTATTTTATTAAAGCATATTCATATAATATATTTCCTTTTCATTAGTAGATTTACTATAATTATTTTTATGCTAGCATATAGCAATCATAGTTGTTATTTTTTTACTGAACTTTTTTAGAAATTATCTGCCCAAGGTATCTACACATGGTTAGTAGGTGGTATTTTGTTTGTCTAACATTGGTATACTGACTATTACTTACATTTATGTGGACTTCATATATTATGGACCATATTTTGAACCACATAATTTGCTAATTGAATGAGATTCTACATAATTTCAATTCTGTGTAACTGGAAGTGCTGATGTCTTGATAGGTGAGAGTATCATTGAGTGATTTTTAGGTCTTTTTTTTTTATCGAGGAAGATATACAATGTGGTTTCTCCAGTTTTTCTTTGTAGTTTGAAGTTCTTTGAAGTATGTTTTGCTGATCTAGTGTAATAAGTGTGAGAAACAGCATGTTCACCAGCTCTCATATTTTGTTCTTTGTCTGAAGGGAAGGCTTTGAAAATGAATACTCTTTGCATTCATTATACTCAGCACTTCTTTTTTTTTGCTGTTATCTTCTGGACCATGGGCTCTAAGGCTATTTTAAAGTCTGATTCTTCTGAAACTCTTTCATTTTACTTTCTGCTTCCACTGGTTCTTTCCCTTGTATCCAAATTGATGTGGAAAAAGAGATGTGTGGTAATAATGGTCCTCCGTAACATATTTTGCTTTACTAGTCATGAGAAGAAAGAAGAAATTTTGTTTCTCATGATATATATATCCAATCTTTATTTGTCCTGTTTTGCATCTACAAAATTTGTTTGCTCTGTGTAGTTAGGGTTTGCACTAATTAGTTCATCTAATTCTTATCATTGACTGACTGTTCCGTAATCTAATAGGGAAGTTGGTAATAATTGCTAACAACTGCCCTCCACTCCGCAAGTCTGAGATTGAATATTATGCAATGCTTGGAAAGGTTGGGGTTCATCATTTTAATGGAAGTAAGATTCTTCACCGTTTATTTTGTACAGCTATGTATTTAATGTTGAATATGTTGCAGATATCTTTTTAATCATTGGCCATATGACAGCCACTTATTTAAAATCTGGGGCATAATCTGGAATTATTCTCTCTTTTTTTTTTTTTTTTGGTTTGGCTTTGCATGCATCCTGCATTTTTTTGTGTTTAGAATGATCTGAAGGTTGCTAAATTATTAAAAGTTTTCTTGATGGTTTTCTGTAGTTTATTTTGAATCCAACAAATGTTTTGACTGTTAGCAAATTTTTTTGAAAACCTTTTTCTATGCTAGTTGTGATTTTTATTTTTTCCATTTAATTAAATAACAGCTAAATGTATTTGATGATGATTATTCAGGTTATTAGATGAAATGTTTAAGAAGGTTAGCACCCCTTTTTTTGAGTTAATGCCATATGCTTTATTTTTAAAAATTTTAAAGCTTGTATCAGTTCAATTATACTGTTAATGAATTAAAAAAAGCCTGAAATGCACGTTGTGCTAAAAATAGGAAGCTGAATCGAAATATCGAATGAAGCTGGCTTCATCCCAGGGGAGTTTGATTTTTTCCAGCTGGAGCCACACATTTTTGGGGGCCTGGTTCATCCTCCAATTTTGGCTCATATAGTATAGCACTGTAACAAAACAAAAATAAAAATCCACATGTAAAGCAGCTTCAAATTCCATAGAAACTTGGCTGAAGAGCCTAGTCATTTGACATCTAAAGTGAGCTCATTAGATAACTGTTGCTATGCTATTTTTGATACCAAACATTCATCAAAATTTCTTAGGCATTTATTATACAAATTATTAAATTTTCCTTAATTCGTTTTTTTTTTTAACTATTCTTAAATTGCATATCAGAACAACAACTGGTAATTTATTTATTTGCTTCTAAATCTGTTGATACCGATTAGAATCTGTAGCTTCGTCTAACTTCAACTCTCTAACTTTTGACTTTGTTCTGAATCATTGCTCATGATTTTAGATAATGTCGACCTCGGTACTGCTTGCGGTAAATATTTCCGAGTATGCTGTCTCAGCATTATCGATCCTGGTCAGTTTGAGAAATATTACTTTGATTCATGAAATTTCTATATTTATGTATTTGCTTCTGACTGATATCAATCACTTTCAGGCGACTCTGACATAATAAAGTCACTCCCTGGTGATCATTGAGATGTTTCTGGTGCGGAGGTTGGGTTGTCTTGGTTTGAATTATATAGGATTATTTGTTTGGATGGCTGAGCTTTGGATGATTTTGTTGTTGTTTTCCATTTAGATTTTGAGATGTACTTTTGCTATGGAATTCTGTTATCATTGAGTTTTAAATTTTAATGTTTTTATCTTGATGATGGTGAATCATTCATTCATTTTCCCTTGTCTGTGGTCTGATGAGATTGTGTTTTTCACGCATTTATATGTATACCTCATAATTTTTATGTATTTACATCCTATACTTGAACATTCATATTTATAATCTTCAACAATACAACAACAATATGACAGTCAATTTCTTTTTAAAAGTGAGTATACATTTTCATGCATAGATTTATGGCACTAGGATTTTATGAGTGTAAACATCAAACTTTAGGCGTTACATATGTAAATACATAAGAATTATGCGGTATATGTGTGAAGTTTCCTTTTTTTCTTTTGGCCATTCTCTGCTACTATCTAACTGTTGTACCTTGCTAGATGAAGATATTACAATTTTATGTTCATATTTAAGATATCTGTAAATAATTATCATTAGCTTTCATAAAAAATGGTAATTCAACCGAGTGGGGCATTTTCTCCATTAGCTTTCATAAAAAATGGTAATTCAACCGAGTGATATGTCATCCATTATATGTCAATTATTTTATGAAACGTATGAAACGTATACAATACTTGATATGAAACGTATACAATAGTTTCTGTTGTCATCCATTATATGTCAATTATTTTATGGCTTCTGTTCATATTACTGCTGTATGATTCTTTACCAGTTTAATTCTTTATTTTTCGAGTGTGCATATTTGTTGAGAAATTAGGGTGAAGAAAAACAGGAATTGACATAAAATCCAAAAAAACACATATTTAAAGATGTTCGGTAAAGATGCCTACGTCCTCGGGAGGAGAGCGACGTGAAATGGTTAACAATATTATTTTTTTCTTTGAAAGACTCAATTCATTCATTAGTTTTATAATCTTAGTTAGGAAAATATACAAATTTGATGATCACATGTCTGCATAATTGCTGCATCTGCTCAGCCTTGGAAAAACATTGATGAGGATGCTATTTTTAAAAGGCTCCATTCATTTAGTCAACTGTTCTTGGTGGAAATATATTACATCAAGACTCATAATACATTCAAGTCCAATGATGGGGCGTCACGTGTCAAGTCGGCTTCACCGTTTATAAAATTGATTAATGTCAGTGTATTACGGTGGAACCCACTTGACACGTGGCGTCCCGCCATTAGACTATGAATGTAAATTGTGTTTGGAGTCCTGATGTAATATTTTCTAGTTCTTGGTGGGTTTTTTTGGGTGGATTTGTTCTGGTTGCAAAGTGCAAATGTTAGAGAACGGTACTTGAACGTTCTCGTGTTTTATATGCTTTGGCAGAATTTAAAAGTAAAATTAATGAAATTTGCTTTTTCTTATTGTATCTTTGGTTAAAGCCTAAAATCAAATAATATTATAGAAAATGTTGCCCTTCTTATCAATAAGATGATGAGCGCTTAGTGCCTTAAAAAGAGAGAAAATTGTATGCAATTTATCATATTTATTAGCTTAATTAAAATATAAGTCCTAAATGATAGAAAAGAGGTGAGGATAATGATTTTTTCTTACAAGAATGACGTGGATGATAATTAGCCCAATGAACAAATTGGATTGAGCCAAGAAATGATGAGATAATGTAATATTAGTTATCCAAATAGATCATGATATATATATATATATATATATATATGAAAAAATCATGGATGATTATGCATTCAAAGTAATTGTTTAAAATCTTCTTTGCTTGAAAATTGTGAACCTTTTGATTTTTAGAATCTAGCATGGGACCATTGGGATCATACTTGAATATGATAAATAAATGTTATATTTGTGAATGGCTTGTTTAAATCAAATAGGGCAAACATTAAATGAGTAAGTGCAGTCCCTTTTGAGTCAATGGGTCTAATGATCTTATAGAAGTAATTGTTTAAAAATCTTCTTTGAAGTTGTATTTCTCTTGATTTTTAGAATCAACATGGGACCATTGAGATCATACTTAAATATGAGAAATAAACTCTATTTGTGAATGACTTGTTTAAATTAAATAGAACAAACATTGAATGAATGGGTGTCTTCCCTTTCGAGTTAATGAGCGTGGTGGTTTTTTGTTACGTAAATAGTTGACCTTACTTTTGATTATCATTTTATCATTTTCTTCACAGATCATCATATAACTTAAAACTTCAATCTGAAAGTTGCATGGTGTTTATTATCACATATAAAGATAATGCAAATATGTTTGATGATTATATAGCATAATTTTTACGTAAAATTTTTTACTTTGAATTTTCAAACATGAATATCACTCATATCACCTTGAAATTATCATTTTTTTATAGATTAATGCGGTGATAAAAATTTTACTTTATAAGTTGCATTATATTAATTATCTCACAGGAGAAACATACAAACTAGTTTGATGATGATCATGCACACTTTTTAAATAAAACTTATTATTTTGGGCTTTTACGCATGAAAAATAGTTCTATATAAAAATTTTTCAACGAATCATTATTTTTTAAAACTAATTGCGTGAGTTTGTCTAGATTGTCGAAACATTTCAAATGAACGCTTCTGTGCTAAAATCGGACTTCATTTGGGGCGTTATGTCTGTAATAATTTTGTTGAAATTTTGAATAATAAAAAGAATAATTCTAATAATTCAATCAAAATGGATTCAAATCAAAATCAAACTTCAACTAAAGTAAATGTGAATTAAAAATGCTAAATTTAATCAATGAAAGCCCATTAAAAAAATTTCATTCAAAATCCACAAAAGTTTTCTGTTCTAGGGTGAGACCCACACTTTGACTTGAAAAATCTTGAGATATATTTACATTAACTAAAACTAATTTCAACAATGCGTTCTCTTTTTCTAAACTAAATAAACAAAGGTTAAATTTTTTGCCATAGGCTCTCTTTGAATTTAAATAACTTGAGGTACAGATCATCTCAACCAAAACCAATTAAACTATTCAATTCTTTATATTTTTCTCTTCTAAATGAGCTAGAATTTTAATTTTGGCCATAATAACCATAACCACCTCAAACAATTCAAAATCCCTCCTTTTCATTCAAATTTTAGAGGGAATTTCCCTCATAATTGTTCCCTCTATTACTTCCCCCATTAAGCAAATTTTGACTGAAATCCACCACATGCCCTCTCATCCTCACTTAGCTGAAAGACTCACAAACTGATTGAAGTGCTCTTAAGACATGTTGTACTCTGTTTTGATTTTCAACATTCTAAGAGCTACGAATAACTCATAATGAGACGTGCAACCATCTCTCAGTGGCCTTTAAACAACATTCAATAAATCATAAAATGTCTGAGCCTCGAGAGTCTGTGTCACTTCCTACTGCACTTGGCTCGCATAATGATATCTTATTCCATCAAAGATCATTTCCTCAAATCTGCCTGAGTTAAATCCAAGTGAGGAATCATAACTTGTCGAAGGAGTGGAGTAGAATGTTGTAGGATCAACCTCCTCCATGTGAAGTCCAAATCCAATAACCTGGCTGAAATCCCCAACGGTATATATCATATTTTACTTCGTCAGACATTAGGTGTGCTCAATTTCTGTGTTTTGAACATGAACATCAAAACCTACCCTCATATAGGTAAACTGACAGTTGAGAAGCACCTACCAAAAATTCATCGACATAATTCAAGAACTCTTGTGTGATTCTATTTTTATTCGGATAAAGTCTGTTGTACATCCACAATCTCGACGTACGAATATCCATGTTTACACTCAAATATGAGAATAATAAATGCATTATAAAATGCATTCAACTGAATTCATTGTATTTAATTATTTTAGTAGATCTATTGTACGATTGTTAACAAAAGATGACAAAACCTGACAATAATCAACACATTTTTTAAAAGGAGTGAACGTTTTAGATAGCTTTGAAGTCAGAACATTAATAGTTTGGTGAGGTTGTTAGGGTCGTCGAAGATCGATTATTAACAAACATTTATCTATATTTTTCTCTAATCTTGGCTATCATTGTAGCTACAACAACCCTTTTAAAGACAAAATATGACAAAACTATATATGTGTGAAGGCTAGTGTAGCTACAGTGGCATGCAACATTAGAAAGCCCTACTAATAGATTGAGAATCAATGTTCGACCAACAGTGATCTTTGATGGAACTAACATTACTATGATGTCAAACAATTAGATTTGTGGTAGATCTAATTTTCAGATATAATATTATCTATCATCATAGCTACACCAAAACTTGCACGAGTTTATTTCTTTTGCATTTTTATTTTTTACATGGAAAGTCAATCATTACACTAAACATACTTATTGTCGCAAACCCCATATGTGATTGACTGCACACCTGAAAATATGTTCATAGAAGGAGATATTTCATATGATATAAGATTTTTCACTACATACTCAAATGTGAATTCTAATTTCCACTTCCAAAATAGAAATTCACTTCAAAATCTAAGTTGTTAGATCCAAAATGAAAATTCACTTCGAAATTTTATCTACATTAACAAAATGGGAATTGCATCAATGAAAAATAGATTTAAAAGTGAATTTTTATTTTGAAACTGACAAATTATTTTTCAAAGCAAATTTTCATTTTGAAAGTAAAAATTAGACTTCACAAAAGAGGAAACAGTGAATACTCTTCATATCATATGAAATATCTTCTTTTGAGAAATATTTCCAGGTGTGTAATCAATTGTATAAGAGGCTACGACGATGAGCATGTTTAGTTCTATGATTGGCTTTTCAGTTGGGAACAAACTACGAAATAAATATACTCGTGATAGGGTTGGAGCAGGTAATATTAAAAAAAGACATTATAAAGTCTAAATAAACCGTTTAAATAAATTTTTCTTGATACGAAACAACAATTATCGTTCGAAAATTTACTGATTTTAATTTTGACTCAGATTTCCTTAGAGCTGATAACAGTTAAGCTAGAAATCAGAATGTTAACAACTTATTGAGGCTATTATGGTTTTCAAAGATCGATATCAACAAATATTTATCAATGTTTATCTCTAATCTTATTTGTCACCATAGCTACAATAACTCATTCAAAAGTATATTTCGTTCACATTTAATTTACAAGTGTAAAGCCAGTGATCCGTATGGGGTTTGCAATTGGTTTTTCACTTGGAGAAAAAAATATGAAACAAATATATCTATGAGCGGGCTGGTGTAGCTACAGTGGCATATCTTATCAGAGGGAGACATCTTTATCAACTGAGAGTCAATGTTCGACTGTTTAATGATTTTTGATAGAACTAACACACTAAGATGTTAAACAATCCAAATTTGAGCCGAGAAGATGTGGGTTCCAACCAAATAACTTGAAATCTACTAATTTATCACATCCCAATCTATATCACCATCACTTTGAGAAATCTAAAACATTCACATCTTTTAAATGACTTGATCACCCATAATATTATTATTAAAATTGCATTTCAAGTATTTAGTTCTAGTTATACTCAAACGAAGGACTTTAGACTCCAATATCGGCCACCATAATTTAAGTTTTTCCTAAACTATTTCTTTAGTCTTATCCACAATAAGGGTATCACCGGCAACAAACATACACCAATGTGGATCCTCCTGGAAATGTCTAGTAAGAGCATGCATAAATAAAGTAAGAAAACATGTGTTTAAAAGTAATCGTTGATGTTAATAGGGCTGTTAATGATCAAATTTTGAGCCGAGCTAGGGTCGCTCAAAATCAGCTCAAAAAAATATTTGATCCAAAATTTTGGCTTGTAGGCCAGCTCGTTATTTTGATCTGATCTCGATTCGATCTGAAATTTGAATCAAAGTTTTGAGTGATTGAAGATCTTCGAGATAAATTTGCCAAATTCACGTTCATGTTGTTAACGATCTGACTTCAATACGAGTTGAGGTCGGCTCAAAAAAAATTTGATACAAAACTTTGGCTCATAGCCCCACTTATTTATTTCGATTCAATCTTGATACGAGCCAAAGTTTGAATCAATCTTCACGCGATTAATAATGTTCGAGCTAAGCTTACATTCATAGATGTAATCCAACCAAAATTGACAAACCTCTTAGTTGATAAATCCTAAATCCTAAACATATTTTTCAAAGCAAATGAAAAAAAAAATAAAAAAAAAGATAACAAGTTACCTTCCTCGGTCATTTTGGGTAACGAGGAGTGGAAGGAGGAGAAAAATGGGAGCTCCTATTCATTGTAAGCTGTGCTCCCCCCGCTGCATTCCCAGCATGCTCCTATTTCGACGAAGGTGATGGTTGCAAGGACAAAGGTGATGGTTTCAGGGACGAAGGCAAAGGTTTTGGGGAGAAGATGAGGGCTTCGGGCAAAGAGTTTTAGGAAGAGGCGAGGATTTTGGGTGAAGAAGGTTTGATGGTTGCAAGGACAAAGGTGATGGTTTCAGGGATGAAAGCAAAGGTTTTGGGGAGAAGACGAGGGCTTCGGGCAAAGAGTTTCAGGAAGAGGCGAGGATTTTGGGTGAAGAAGGTCGTGAGAAAAATTAGGACAAGACTGGGAGGGAGGTGATATCGGGCGAGAAAAAGCATTGGTTTCGACTGTCCATCAACAACTTTAAGTGTGTTGGTTATTAAAATAATTAACTACGGATTTCCCTCCGATTAATAATCAAACATGTTGGTTAAAGTACCGTTAGATGGCGGGTTTGAAGATAACCAACACATTATAGATGTCGTTAATATTTGCTTATAATCGATAAGTCATTATGTCGGTTATAATTACAGTCAGAAAATAAAATACTATTGATAAGACTATTGATAAGGGACGATTTATATTGTAGTTATGTCATCACAAAAACAAAGATAAAAACAATCTCCAAACCATGAACAATAAAAACTATTTTTCCAATGTGTAAAAAGTCATCGGTTGTAGCCATTTTTTCCTGAAATGCTAGACAATCTCCTAAGCGTGTAAACATATCCTTAGCCAGTAAGTTTGGTAGAGCAATAGTAGTCTTCCTTGGGACATGCAAATATGATACAATAATCTATATAAATCCTTAATGTGGAAACTCTTTTCATATGACTTGTGATATAAACCCGAAGGCCATGCAAGAAATGTAAAGCATAAAATAAAGTGCTTATTTTAAATTTATTCAATTTTAATCCTAAATTTTATATAAGATTAATTTATTATTATTAAGATTTTGTAGAAATAGTTTTTATCCTATAGATTGATATAGAGTGCAAATTATCATAAACTAGACATGCAAATCTTGTAAGTGATCATTTCTTATGCACATAAAAATGCTAATTTTCTTATACGAGAACCACACATACATAATTTGTATAAGACATAAAGCACAACTTGGATGATTGAAACATAAAGCCCAACTTGTGTGATTTTGCATGGAATATAAAACCTAACTTGCATGTATTGCAACGTAACATAAAACTCAAGTTGCCTGATTTACATGAAACAGAAAGCCTAACTTGCATGATTTTTCATGAAAGAAAAAACACAACTTATATTGTTTTGCATGAAATATAAAACCCAACTTGCATGATTTTCATGTAACATAAACAAAACTTGCATGGTTTTGCTTAAACATAAAGCCCAACTTGTGTGTTTATCAGGTAACATAAACATAACTTGCATGGGTTTGCATGAAAAATAAAGCCCAACTTGCATGGTTTTGATGAAACATAAGCTTAACTTGCACAGCTTGGGTTAGGCTTTCGGGTAAGGGACTGTTTGAGAGTTTAGGGGTGGCTTAGGTTAGGGTTTTAAGTAAGGGAGTTAAGGAGAGTGTGAAGGCAGGTAATGGAGTGAGGGAGAGTGTGGGTGTGCCTTAGGCTAGCCTTTCGTGTAAGGGAGTGAGGAAGAGTGTGGGTAAGGCTTAGGTTAGAGTGTTAGGTAATGAAGAAAGAGTAAGAAAGGAGAAGGCTTAGGATAGGTTAAGGGAGAAAGAGTGAGTGGGGAAGGCTTAGGGTTTCAGGTAAGGTTGTGAGGGAGAGTATGGGGAATGCTTGGGGTTTTAGAGAAAAAGAGTGAGTGGGGAAAGTATTAGGTTTTTGGGTAAGGGAGTGGGGGAGAGAGGGGAAAGGCTTAGGCTTTTGGGTAAAATGGAGAAAGAGTGAGTGAGGAAAGGCTTAGGTTTTCAGGTAAGGAGAAAGAGTGAGCGAGGAAGGTTTAACTTTTTGGTTAAGATAAAGTGAGGGAGATTAAAGCATAGGGTTTCTAGGCAAGAGAGAAAGAGGAAAAGAAAGGTTTAAATGGTGGTATTTTTGGCTTAGGGAAAAAGAGGGAGAGAGAGGTTTAGGTGGTGAGTTTAGGTTTGGGGAAAGAGAGAGGGAGGGAGGGAGGGAAAGGGATAGAGAGAGAGAGAGGTTTCTGTGGTGAGAGTTTTGACCTATAGAGAGAGAGAGGGAGAGAGAGGTTTGGGATGGTGAAACTTTTGGCCTATCGAGGAAGTGGAAGAGAGGTTTGGATGTTGGGGGTTTGAATGAGACAAATAACAAGAAAAAGAATAAAACATAAAAGAAGATAAGTGGAGAAATTCACCTTGCTTGCTTGGATGAAGAGGCACCATTTGTTCTTACTTGCATGAATGAACAAAGAAATGCTCATCATTTTAGGGTTTCAAAAAGAATGGGAAAAAGGAAGAAGAGGGGGGAGGGGGGGATTTCATTTCAAGGAGAAAAAGGGAGAGAGGAGGAGAGGTGAGATGGCTAAGAAAGAAAGGAAAAGTTGGGTAGAATGGGAGAGTTTCAATCAAGATATGGGGAAAGGAATGAAGGCTAAGGTTAAGGAAGAAAAGGGAGGGAAATTTTTGAAATTTGAGAGGGAATTTTAAACTCTTGGAGTGGTTATGGTGGTTGGAGGCCAAAACACAACTTTAGCTCATCTGGAAGATAATAATTCAATGAATTTAATTATGAAATTATTTTTTTTTTAGATATTCCCTATCTCAATATATTTCTATTCAAAGTGACAATGTAGTTATGGGTGGTTGGATGAACAAAGAAATGCTCATCATTTTAGGGTTTCAACAAGAATGGGAAAAAGGAAGAATAGGGGGGAGGGGGGCGGGAATTTCATTCCAAGGAGAAAAAGGGAGAGAGGAGGAGAGGTGAGATGGCTATGAAAGAAAGGAAAAGTTGGGTAGAATGGGGGAGTTTCAATCAAGATATGGGGGAAGGAATGAAGGCTAAGGTTAAGGAAGAAAAGGGAGGGAAATTTTTGAAATTTGAGAGGGAATTTTAAACTTTTGGAGTGGTTATGGTGGTTGGAGGCCAAAACACAACTTTAGCTCATCTGGAAGATAATAATTCAATGAATTTAATTATGAAATTAATTTTTTTTTAGATATTCCCTATCTCAATATATTTCAATTCAAAGTGATAATGTAGTTATGGGTGGTTGAAGGTGGTTAAGGCCCAAAATTATATCTTAGCTCATTTAGCTCCAGAAAAATGAGGAGCACACATTGGTGAAGTTAATTATTGTCAGGATGTGTCCTATCTTAAGATATTTGAAGTCAAAGTGAGGGCCCAATCTTAGGAGAGAGAAAATTTTGGGGGATTTTGAATGAAGCTTTTTAATAAGTTTTGATTGATTAAATTTAATATTTTTAGCTCATATTTATTTTGGTCGGAGTTTGACTTTGATTTCAGTATATTTTGAGTCAATTATTAAGATTATTTTTTATTAATAAAATTATCATCCAAATTATCGCTGTCTTAACAAACTTCAATATGAAGTCTGATTTGGGTACAAGAAGTTCAGTTGAAAAGTTTTGACAATCCAGAAGCACTCATGCAATCTCTTTTATGTAAGCTCATTTTTTATGCATGGAAACCTAAAATAAAGAGTTCTGCATAAAAATGGTGCTCAATCATCATCAAACTGGTTTGCATACTTCTTATAAGTGATAATAAATATATTGTAATTTACATAATGAAATTCTAAGCATTGTATTGATCTATAGAGAACATGATAATTTTGAGGTAAACAATTTTCGTGCATGAAAACTCAAAGTGTAAAGTTATATGTAAAAAATAATTCTTATAATTGCCAAACCCATTTGCATGACTTTATTTATGATAATAAATACATTGTAACTTCCCGAATGAAATTTGAAGATCTACAATGATCTATGGAGAAAATGATAATTTTGGCGTGCATTTTGATTCAAGCTGATCTTTGGTTCAATTTTAGAATTTAGTTAAATTGGTTATATTTGGTTAAGTTTTAGCTTGATTAAAATCAATTTTAGGATTTAGTTAAATTAGAGTTGGTTCAAGTTTTAGTCCAAATGGGGTTGATGTTATATCTTATTTGAGTTCAATTAAGTCTTCTAGTAATACTTGAAGGGAGGTCCTATTTTTCGATGAGATTGGATATAAGTTAAGAAAAAAACTTAACAAAAAAAATAGGTCAGCAATAACTAACACCTAAATATGAACAAAGTTAACATTGTAAATTGCATAAAGACACTAACATAAATTTCATCAATGCATAATTGTTATGAAAAATGGGGTTTGATAACCTTAAATCCATTTTTAAATTTTAAAATAAAAATTCATAGAGCATGCCAAGAAATAAGAATGAGTTAATTAATTTATGCTTTGACAAATAACATTGCAAACAACATATTATAAGCAACATGAAATGATATATATGCAAACACACACACTTATAAATTGCCATAACTATCATACAAATATATCATATTCAATGGGAAGAATATCAAATGTAGGATTTATTCAATCTCAACAATGTTGGATACAAAGTTTTTAAGCATATGATGATTATATACTCATTTTTTGATGAAATTATAAAAAACAATTTTCCCTAAGATAAATCAAATGACCATGAGAACAAAATCCCCAAATCATACCTCCAGAGGTGTATAATTCATTCAATTAACAAAAAATGGGGAAGTGATTAAAAATCATTAAAGGAAATTGAGTCATGGTATCAAAACCATGGTAGCAAAACCCAAACTTAAAGGAAAATGTAGAGCATGGAGTCACTCAAGGAATGGAAAAGAGTGTATGGAATGCCTTCTATCTCTGTATTTTTTTCTAAAATTAGCTTGGCATAAAATTTTACAATGAAATGTGGGAGGCTCTAAGGGAGATAGAGAAAAGAAGAGGAAGACATTTATTATGATTGTGGGGTTACTTTTGGTCTCTATTACCTTTTAACTTCCATCTTGTAAGATCAAATAGGATGATATCTCTTCCTTCTGCCTTCTTCAAAGCTCTTCCTCTTTTTTCTCTCATCTTCTCTCAAAAATCCATTACTTATCACTTAGGTTCTTTTAAA
>NW_018164921.1:225958-288246 GCF_001263595.1 Phalaenopsis equestris
GGAAATTAATCATATAATCGCATACATCGCATTTTACATCTATATATATACTGAAAAATCAACATCACATATCACCTATCTTAGGAGTGCTCCATGTAAGAACACAACTTTGGAATTTTTATTAAAACTCTAACCATTATTCCAAAAGACATCTTGATGTCTAAGATTTCAACTCCATTATACTTAAGGGGTTTTATATTATGCCTCACCATCCTCATCAGCTTGTTTACCCTAGAATTTTTTTCCTGGAAGAAATAATTCTATAGGGAGCCCTTACAAATTTTAGAGGCGGCTTCCACCATGTAGCACTTTGTCCCACCTAGTGCTCAAGAGGTGACTCTCATCACATAGCACTTTATTCTAAATGGCACTTTGTTCCCATCACTAGGCTGGTGTATTGCTCTAATAACCATTTGTAATATCCAAAACTCTCAACCATCGAGATATTATCTACTTTGACTAGATGACGTCATGATTTTTCCCTATTGGTGTAACTTACCAAATGTTACATCAAAAGAGATATCAATGTCTAAGAGTTTAGTTTTATTGTACTCAAGGGGTTTTAAAACTTTGTTTCCAAAATGTTAGAAACATTATTAAAATATTTATTGCATCAAAATGATGAAAATAACATTATCCAAATGTGAATTACATCAAAGATGATCATAATAGGGCCTTTTAATGTTAACAAGCATTTTTTATAGCATGTGATAGGATGTTACCTATTACATGTTATGTTAGATGTTTTGGCTAAGACTATGGTTAACTTCATACTCTGAGAATATATATTCAATTGGAAATAAAATGACATGGGATATTTTTAAAAAATAAAAGTTATTATCATTATGTATCGATTAGTAAAGTCTTAGAGTGATTATCTAAACAATAATAGAAAGCTTTAAATTATTAAGAAGGTGCAACGTAATGCAAAAGTATTCCTTAAGAAGCAAAAATTCATATTTGTGTTACTCCAAAAAGATAAATACGAACCACCACCTTATTTTTAGGTGTAATCATTTCATTTTTGTAAGCTTTTGTAATTAGTGTTAAGTAATAGTTTTTATTGCTTGTGATAATCTTTAGCTCTATTAAGTAATTCTAATATTAGTACTCTATAATGTTTAATTTGGATATAATATTATGTAATTTTTTATTTAATATTATGTAATTTTTTATTAAAATGTAGTTGCATTGAGTTTGATTTTTTTTAAATTTATTGAATTTTTGTGATAGTCTTTTATTAAGATTTTTTTCATACTTAGTTCATGTTATATTATTGTGTGACTATATGAAGTTTAAATAATGCTTAATTATGTTTCATCAATATTTAAATCTTTTTTTTTAAAAAAATTAAAACCAAGTTTAATCACATCAACATAGTTCAATTCTTGAAGAAAACTTGGATTAGTTGTAAGCGATTTAAACTTGGTTCAAATATGCTCAAAAAAGTTTTGATCATGTTTTGAAGAAGCCAAAATGAAATTAGAACCTAATAAAAAAAGATTTGAACTTGGTTTAAGTAAGTTTGAAACTAGTTTAAACATGTTCATACCTAGTCAAATTAGGCTTAAGCTAGATTTTAAGAGATTTAAACTTATTCTTTTGGTAAGTTTGAACAAATTTTGATTACATTTTAAAGAGTTTATATAAGCTTTATTCCATAAAAGTTTACCTTATTTTAATTGGTTCAACTAGGATTGAACCTTTTTTGACTAACTTAATGATCAAAGGAGTTGTGATGTTTTTGATCGAGCCTCACCCTCAATTCTTGTGTTCATCCTTCGGGATAGATACAGGATTTGAGGTAAAATGCTCTTTCATCTAAACTATGAAAGTTATGAGGTCAGTTTGACTTCTTCTTTTTAAGATGGTTTGCACCTTGTTCAAATATTGTTCAAAGATCCATTATTTGGTAATAAAGAATGGATACGTTAGAAATATTCCTTATAGTATAATATCTAATAATAATAAGAGTAACATAACATTGTTTATAATAAAAATAATAAAAAGCATTGTAACAAAATTTATAAATTATAAAAAAATATTATTAAAGGTATTTGTCATCGTTTATAATAAGTTAATAACATAAACTATACCATAACATTATTATACAAAATGCCTCACTTGAAATGCAACCATATCATTAAGCTAATTATAACATATAGATCCAAGTTCTTAAAAATATATACATTATTTGTCTATAAAGAATTGAATGCAATTATTTATAACTTCTTGAATATTCTTATTTTATAATATGTGATTAATGCATTGAATCATATATACTTAACAATCCACAAAGTAAAATAATGAAATTTAAAAACTTGTTTATTTAATCTATAGAAATAAGTTGTTAATATAACGTGTGTTTATTTAACTAAAAATTATTTACCTAACCATTGTTTTGATACTTAATCTATTCTGGATCCTCCATCTTCATGACGATGAGTGGGTTCTGTGTGATGTTCAGACAAACTTAACCCTTTCAAAATAAAATGACTATTGTTTTATTTCATCAACTTCTTAGAGAATACAATTGTACTTACCATTCAATGAATTTTGTTCTAGTACATTGGATTTTACATTATTTATACATTGGGCTAGTTCTTAAAAATCTCTCCTCTTCACTAATTGCATACTAAAAGAAAGGTGACAACAACTAAAAAAAGAATTTTCCTTTTATTTTCTTTGTTATATCAAGAACAAATGCTCTACAATACTAGTTAGAAATATCATCCATAATAAATAAATTTAGTGTAAATAACTTTTGGTAAAGCTAGTGCCACTTCTTTATTAAAAGGAAAAGTGCATTTTTGGATTAAAAAATCATAAACAATATTGTAACATTAAATGATATAACCATACCTAAAAGTGGCTAATGAAAAAAACTTTATAATAAATTTATAAAAATTCTTTCTCATTAGCTATATGCATTAGTGTGGGATTACCTATCACTCTCCAAAAAAAAATAAAAAAAAAAGAAAAATAAAGGAATTTGATATAAAACTGAAAGCTAGTTTCCTATGCTATTTTACCAAAGCAATAGTCAAAACATAAGAAAATTCATGACTTAACATCTTTATTGTTAAAAGTTACAACAATCTCTTACTTTCAAATATTTTTTTATTATTAAACTTGACACCCTGCAAAATTTCTCACTAAGGAATTATGCATTGCTCTACTCAAGCTTTAAAATAGCCTTATAAGTTCAATACTATGATAGGATAGAAAATCCAGTAATAGTATTTAAGGCATTCACTTATTTAAAAAAAAATTCAAAATTTGGATCATGTCCTTCTCCGTTCCTATGACCATACAAATTGAAAAAAAGAGAGCATCATCCTCAATAATTATCGGGAGCTTAATAATCATATCTTTATTTTTCTCATGATTGAGGAAAAAATCATCAACAACAAAGAAAAAACTTGGCTCTCAAAAAACTTCTCTAACTATGTACTCCATGAGAGCCTTTCCAAGATTAATATTCTTCAAGCCCTATTATCATCCAAGCAATTCTTAATTAGACTTATTATTATAGTGACCTCTTCAAATTTCTTATCAAGGAAATAAGTGTCAAATTTTAATCTAATGATCAACACAAATTAAAAATTTAATGTTTATGTTCAATTTTAAATATAACATTGTATTTATCATTCTTTTAATCTTCAATTTTCCTCAGGACAAATTAATGGATTAGGGCCTTAAAGAATGACAATTTTGGTAGCATGAAGTGCTTCATGAAGAGCTCTGCTTGACCCTTCTATTGATTATCTGCTTCAAATTGCGATTTATCATTTCCTCTATTAACCTTAGTAATATATATTAGCATTGCTATATAATGCCTATAAGAAAATAGTATATCTCAACAATTGTCTACATATCAAAACAAATGAAATGAATACATTTTAACAAGATAATGGTGAATATTTAATTGGAACTTATGGATCAAATCACATTCAATCCCAAATACAGACACCTTTTCTTAAGCAATTGTTTAAAACTAGGTTCCAACTGAGTTCAAATATACATTCAAACAATGCTTAAATAAAACCCAGATTAAATTTCAACATAATTTTGAATCTTATTTGAATATATGTCTGAGTCTATTTATTTTATTAGAAGCTATGTTCAAATAATAAGTTTGAATATCAAATTTCATTGAGGCCCAAACAAGCTTGCCAACATTATAAGTGTCTATAAATGCATTCTAATTCAAGAAAAAATGTATTCAGACATATATAACCACATTATAGAGAACAGTTACACGTTAATAATTTATTTTCAATATTAATGGCCCACGTGTCGGCGAAGACCAGGTTGACATTTTCCTACGGCCGGATGTGCTCCAGTCTCGTTCCGTGGATCCAACGGTGGACACGACACGTGGTCTGAGCGGGTATAGCAAAAACCGAAACGAAGACGAGTATAAACCCAGCAAGCGATAAAACGGGAGACCGAGAAGAGTTGGTCGCTCGGTGGTCTACGGGCTCGATTACTTCGCGCGACGATCTTTACTTTCTTTCTCCTTCGGATTTGTTCGGTGATCATCGGATCAATCATGGCGACCGATGACCGGAAGTTGGAGCCGGGGGGTGACGACGTCGCATACAAAACGAAGGTCGTCCAGTTCCTCGGCCGCTCCACGCCAATCGTGCTCCAAAACGACAACGGTCCCTGCCCGCTCCTTGCCATCTGTGAGTTCTCATTCCCTTTTTCCTCTAATTTGCTGAAATGTAGCTGTCAAGCCCCCGTTCTATCTGGTTTTACGCTTTCTGGCGAGTCGGGAGATTGATTGCTCCGCCATTGGGGGTTTATTGTTGGAAAGTAGATTTCAAGACGATTTGTTTGATTCGGATTTCCTTATTGTTTTTGTGCTGCTCTTGTTTCGATGGTTGGTGGAACAGGCAACGTTCTGCTGCTTCGGAATAGCATTAATCTGAGCTTGGACGCACCGGAAGTGCCGCTGCAGAAGTTGCTTTCTCTTGTGGCGGGGAGACTAATTGATTCTAACTGCAGCTTGCAGGTTTTTATCTTTTTTGGATTGATTGGAGGAGGATGGTTTTTTCGTTGGTTGAGTTTCTAGGGATTTGTTGTGATGTTGTTTTGCTTACTGAGAACAGGACAAGGACGATGGATATCTTATCAACCAACAACAGAACATTGCGGATGCTATTGATCTTCTCCCTAGGCTTGCCACTGGGATTGACGTGAACGTGCAATTCAGAAAGTATTGATTTAAGTTTGTCATTTCAGATTCATTTAACCAGTGTTCGTAAGAACTGCTATTAATTCTGTAATGCTTGGTTAGGATTAATGATTTTGAGTTTACGCGTGAATGCGCCATATTTGATCTCCTAGATATTGGACTTTATCACGGTTGGATAGTTGATCCACAGGTATGACCCTTTATCTGAACGTACTTGTTTTTTTATTTTGTGTTTTCTGTTTTGTCAACATATCGCCAATTCCTTTTGCATGACTCTTTGATTTTTACTATTAGTTTCTACTATGTGATGTGACATTATCCACTTTGTCACATACGTCTGTTGTACACGAGCTTGTCTTGTCTCTTTTGAAAGTATTAATTTCTTTTTAATAAGTTTGAGTTTAATGATGTGGGTCAGAAACCTATTGGATGACTTCTAAGTGCCCTTATGTTGCTGTAGCACGGATTTAAGTAAGACATAAATGTTTTCCCAGGTTTCACATTCTTCAGAACGTATTCCTCTACCTTCAGAGTAATTCTATTAGATGGTACGTGAGCTTCTGTTAGAAAATACATTTAATATAACAATATGCGTGTAATTGTTGTGGTTTTGAAGACAATATTTATCATTAAAAATGCGTTTAAAATTATGCTAGCAGAAGAGTGATAAGCAATCTTAATCTAAACTTTAGCATCTTAGGCACGGGGCCATGGTACATGTCTTAAGGGCAGCACTATGCATCAAGATGGTGCCTAGCATGCCAGTTTCTTACAGGAACTTGCACTAACAATGAAAATATTGTATAGGTGTTAATTTTTAGATGGTAAGTGGGGCTTGAATCTGAATTTTTTATTAATTTTGAATTATTTAGTAAATTTTTTATGATTACGATGGTTTATTATATGCGTATATAAGGTAGACTTTTGCATTTGCTCTTTTTTGGAGTGCAATTTATTTGGCATATTGTCCTTGTCAAGTCCAATGTCAAATGCTTGTGGATAAAAGTAATTTGGCGTTTATAATGTTATAAATTGTCAATGGAATTGACATTTCATGGCATTATTTGTTACTCTATTGTGTTTGCTGAAAGCCTTGGGACACTCACGTTCCGAAATCTAGGTAGCATTCACATTCCGAAATGCATGTATCATTCATGTTCCAAAATTTTGAATATAGAATTGCGTAATGGAGGACTGAAAGTCAGGTAGCATTCACATTTCAAAATCAACATTTTGCGGCGTTGAGGTGAAAGGAAATTTCAGAGAAGTTGCTCAATCAAACCCTCTTCATTTTATCTGCTTTCTGTTCACCGGAAAGGAGCCAAAAAGCCCTCTGAAACGAAGCCTAAATGATAGTATAAAGTGACCTAGATAATCCCAGAATAATGCGTAAACTTTCTCCTACTATTACAACTAAGTAGTCATAAATAACCAAACTATATTTGCATATATGTTGCACCAAAAATAATGCCAACAAACAAACCCTCAACAAGCACATGGTGTCGATGGATACAATGCGCTTGTTGGTAACATATGACTCTCAACATGGATTGATGGGGCATATTCCCCTTGTGATCTTAAGAATTGTGCTGCCCGACATAGATTGACTAAGTAATTGAGGTGGTTTAGCTCAACTGAGCATGCTCAAATATAAATTGACTAGGTAATCAAAGTGGCTCAAAAAATAAAAATTGTTGACCGACATGAACTGGCTAAGCAGTTGAGATGCCTTAGCTAAGCATAACACAATAATACATAAGCTGTAGAATTTACTAAGGGAGGAACATTTTTTTTATTATTCTCAAATAGGGTTCATGTGTATTGGGAAACCTATCCCTCCTTATTTACAAACTGACCAAACATATCTTACTTAAATTAGGAAAGGAAATAATTCTGAATAAAAAAATAGAAAAACATAAATAGAAAGGGAATAAACAATCAAAGGTTTCTTAAGACATCCAAATCAAATCCTCCAAAATTTGGAGGTGATCGTCGACCAACATAGTAGAGGTAAATATGAAAAGGACTAAATCCTCTTACATTTCTAAGACCCCCTTAACCTGGGTCATATATGCTATAGAGACTGTGCCTGGTATTGAATTCTGAGAGGTACTGAAAGGTACAACTTTGGTGAAAGACATCAATAATTTTTTGGTGTGTGGGGATGTGGCTTAGCTGTATAACTCATTGATTGATCATTTCAGAGCTAAAGTGTCTATCAATTTCTCTATGCTTGGTCCTGTCATGATGCACAAAATTCTTGACAATACTGATAGCTGCTTGACTATTACAAAACATTTGAGTAGGCCTATTAGAAAAACATCCCAGTTCCCTTAACAATTTATGAATCCAGATCTCTTCACAAATCCCCAAAGCAAGTGTCCTATACTTCGATTCTTCACTGTTTCTCGAGACAATAACTTGCTCCTTACCTCTCAATGTAACCAGATTTGCCCATACATATATGTACCTTCTGTCAGTGAGTTCTCCCGCCCAACTAGCATTAGTGTAAGCTTCCACTTCTTTGCTTTTGATTTTCTTAAAAATTAAAACATAATCAAAAGTTTTTTTTCGAAATCTCATAATCCTGTCAACAATCTCCAAGTGCTATTCTTTTAGATTATTCATGTGTTTTCTTATAAGGCTGACAGAGTATGCAATATTTGGCCTAGTATGTGACATATAGATGAGTTTTCCTACTAATTTTTAGTATCTTCCCTTTTTCACAGATATTTCTTCTCTGTTAAACTTCTGGTTGGGTTTCAATGGAGAATAAACAGGTTTGCATCCAATCATCCATGTTTTGTTTCCTTTAGCAGATCTGGGATGTATTTTTTTGTGATATAAAAATCCCTTTCTTGGATCTTGCTACCTCCATACCTTGAAGATCTCTCATGTTTCTTAGGTTCTTGATTTCAGACTCAACCACCATTATTTTTTTATTTTAAGAATTTATCTTTCATATCACTGGTAAAAATCATATCATCTATATATACGATCAATGCAATAATTTTATCTCCCTGAGTGTGTTATATGAATAATTTGTGATCAGCTTGACTTTGAGAATATTCAATGGATTTCATAGATTTAACAAATCTTTCAAACCACACCCATAATGATTTTTTAAAACCATTGAGAGACTTTTTGAGTCGTACAAGGTGTTTGTTGGAATCATTGTCAAATCTTGGTGGTATCTCTATATACACCTATTCTTCTAAGTTTCCATTCAAGAAAATATTTTTTATTTCAGTTTGATGCAACTCAATTTCTTTTTAACTGCTTTTGAAAGAAGAACCCTTATAGTATTCAATTTGACAACTGGTGCGAAGGCCTCCTGATAGTCAGTTTGATAGGCTTGTGTGAAACCTTTAGCAACAAGTCTGACTTTGTATCTCTCAACACTCTCATCACCTTTGTATTTTATTTTGAACATTCATTTGTATCTAAGTGACTTTTTATCTCGGGGAAGTAAGAGTCCATATGTCATTACACTTTAGTGTTAAAATCACTTCTTACATAGCTTTCCTCCATTATGGGCTTTCAAAAGCTTTATATGTATTTAGGAATTTGCACATTATCAAGGTTAGTGATACGGGCGCTAACAACGCTCAATTACGGGCTCTAAAACAGCGCCCGATTCGGGGTGCTGAACATTGCCCGGTTATGAACTCTAAAGCAACGTCCGGTTTAGGAGTTCTGAACCGCGAGGTCAGTCAGCTTGGCATCACATAAACAAGAGCAGCGCAGAAGGGGGATCGAGAGTTTGCGAATCCTCGGGAAGGAACACAATTATAGGAGATCTCGTGCGAAGGTAAGAATGGTCACAGTGGGGATCGAGAACTATCGTGATCCGACTTGGGGCATTACGAATCGACTGCTTTAGGGAGTGTTATCTGGATTTATCTAGGCTTCTCACTTTCTTCATCTGTGTAGAAACTTCCTCCATCCGGAGGGAGCCTATAAATTGTTTTCCTAGTTTTGTAGGGAGTCAGTTCTTGGTGTGTTTCGCTTCAAATCTCCTGTGAATAGTCTTTTTCCTCTTTGTGGGTTGTATTCGAGGAGGTGGTAGTGCTTCGGTTGTATCATCTCTAAGATGGTGATTTTTTCCTCCCTTTTACCTTCCCCAAACCTTCTCCTCCTCACTCTTCAAATACCAAACTCTCCCCCTATCACCCTGGCACCTATTCATTTCCCTATCACAGGTTATTACTACTGACCCGCTTCATAACTCCTTTCAAGCTCCTCCCAACAAACCCCACTACCGCTGCCAACCACCTACAACCCTTTCTCACCTGCTGTCCCTACAGTTCCACACCATCCTTTAATTGTCATCTGCCTCCCGTAACTGTTGCCTTTCCTCCAAATCTTCTTTGTCTCTCTAGCTGATCTCCTCCATCCATTGGAATATATTTAGAAGTGTTTGTTTGTGTAATTTTATGTCTTTTGTTGTTATATCTTCTTGAGTTATGTTGTAATCTTGTTTTAATGTTAATGAAAGTTTGTTTTTTGTGTTTTCACTAATTTTCCTACTAGTTTCAGTAAAGTCGAAGTTTCCCAACCCCAGGAGACTGATACAGGCCCTAAAACAGTGCCCAATTCGGGCGATTTGAACCGCGGGGCCAGTCCGCTTGGCATCACAAAAGCGAGAGCGCCGTAGAATGGGGAGCAGGAGTTCACGAATCCTCGCAAGCGAAGATCTCGTGCAAGACAGGAAGGATCGCGAACTATTGCGATCCAACTTGGGGCATCATGAATTGGCTGCTCTAGGGAGTGCTCTTTGGATTTCTCTACACTCCCACTCTATTCCTTTGTGTAGAAGCTTCCTTCATCCGAATGGTACCTATAAATTGCAGTCTTAGATATGTAGGAAGTTAGTTCTTGGGGTGTTTCGTTTCAGATCTTCTGTATGGAGTCTCTTTCCCCTTTGTAAGTTGTATCTGAGGAGGTGGTGGTGCTTTGGTTGTATCCTCTCGAAGGTGGTGAATATATCCTCCCAGTTACCTTCTCTAAACCTTCTTCTCCCCACTCTTCAGCTATGAACCTCTCTCTCTGTCATCCCCCCTCCCAGGGGTTATGATTCCTGACCCGCCTTCCCAACTCCTTTCAAGCTCTTCCCAACAACCCCACTACCACTGTCGACCACCTACAACCCTTTCCCACCTGCTGTCCCTATAGTTCCACACCATCCTTTCGCTGACATCCACCTCCCGTGACTGCCGTCATTCCTCTCAATTATCTCTATCTCTCTAACTGACCTCCATCACCCATTAGAATACATTTATGAGTGTTTGTTTGTGTCATTTTATGTCTTGGGTTGTTATTTTCGTTCAATTTATGTTGTAATACTATTTTAATGTTAATGAAAGTTTGTTTTTGTATTTCCACTGTTTTCCCTACTAGTCCAATATTAGTTAGATATAAATGCTCGATAGGATGAGGATAGATTTCCATAAGCTGCATACTCCTGAATTGGGTATTTCGTACAGGCATACAACTTTCCTTGTCATCAATGCCAAAATGGGAAGAGGATAACTCATTCGTACTCAACTACTCACTCGAATTTCAGGTAAATGTGGACTTAGGTTTTAGTTGGAGCAGCTTTGTCTTTGTAAGTTATCTTCCCTCTGCTCAAGGTTTTTCTTTCTTCTAGCGTACACAAAGTTCTTTATTGTGAACTTTAGGTTGGGTTGGTTGGATGTCCTTAACAGGAGTAAGAGAGTCGGGTGGAAGAGAAGTAGGTGTCATTGAGTGCATCCCAAAATCGATGTTCATTTGCACTTTCTCCATGATATTAAATTTGGATAGGAGGATTGATTTTCAAAAAGTGTGACATTCATAGAGTTGTGGTATTTTTTTGATAGCATGAGAGTAACACTTATACCCATTTTTTGTTAAAGGCATACCTAAAAAATATACTCGATAGATTTAAGTTTAAGTTTAATGCGGGTTGAGGAATGATTGCGAACAAAAGGTAAAAACACATAGATTTTAGATGATATAATATGAGAGAAAGCTTTGATGTGCTATGTAAACATCAAAATATGAAGTGTTGTTTTGAAGTTAAGTATCCAGCTAGACATTCAATTGATAAGATGCGTTGCAGTAAGAACTGTTTCACTTCAAAAATATATTGGAACTTGATGAGAAATCATAATGAAGCGGGATATCTTAAGTAAATGTTTGTTTTTTTTTTGTTATCCCATTTTATTGTGGGGGATCAATACATAAACTTATATGAATGATTTCATTTTTCAAAAGATAGGACCTACGGATGGAGTTGAAATATTTCTTTGCATTATCATTTTTGGGATATGAATTTTGCATTGGAACTAAGTTTTAATCATATCATAAAAAATTTGGAAGAGTTGGGCTGTTTTGTATTTTTCCTTTATTTGATATACCTAAATAGTTCTAACATGATTATTAATAAATGAAACACACTATCTAGCTCCACGTAGGATTTTCACCTTTGAAGGTTCACAAATATCATTTTTGATAATAAAAAATGGATGAAGGTTTATACTGAGTCATGGGATAACTATTTCTAGTGTGTTTGATAAGTTAATAAGTCACACTTTGATAAAAATTAATTTTTTTATTGAGAAATAAATGTGTATATAACTTAGCAACATAATTAAAATTACGATGAACCATATCAAAATGCAATAACATGACCAATTTTTTCACAAACATAGACTCAACAGACTTCGAATTTTGAGGGACATATGACTGTGGGATTAATTGTGTGTTTAGAGAGATTTCTTCTGAGGCAGTATATGCTTTGATGCATTTCAATACTGCCTATCACTTTCACCAATTCCATCATGTGAAATTTATAGAAGTTTTCAAGGAATTTAGTTATACATTTTATATCATGGGCAAGCTTACTGATTGAAACCAAATTACTGTCCAATTGTGGAATAAGACAAAGAAAGAGTAATATCCGGAGAGAGTTCTACATGTCTTTCCTATCAATATTTAATTGTGATCCATCTGTAAGTCTTATCGATTGAGATGTAGACACCTCTTTGCAGTTGACTAGAGCATTGATGCCTTTGGTTATATGATTAGAGGATTCTGGATCTATAATCCTAGTTCTGAGTCTTTCATTACTGACAAGATGAGATAATGATATATTTCATTGGTTGTTTCAAGGTTGGTGTGCTGTTTTGAATTACCTCCAATGAGTTTCTTCAGTACTTCAAGCCGTTCCTTCGTGTGGTAGCATCATTTGCCTTTGAGTCATGGGAAGAATTATGCTTCTACAGAGCTGAACTTTCAGTGCTTGATGAACCCCCATTTCTTGTTAGCATCAACTTCTGCTACCTTCCCCCCTGACTTCACTGAAAGCTTTATAGGGAGATGGAAGAGGCTTTGTTCTCATGATTCTCCCTCTCACCTTATCCTATTCTTGAGTTAGTCCTACTAGAACTTTGATGTTCTTCTTCTCGATGATAGATTTAAATATTACTTCATCTTGTGGACATTGCTACACATGTAACTCAAATATATCCAGCTACAACCAATACTTCGATACTTTTGAAGTATTGGGTGTTGTTTAGTTCTCCTTGACGGAGGTCATTAAGCTTGATTTTGATCAAACAACTTTGCAGTGCTCTTCGTGTTGGAATGTGTTTCTCCTGCACACTCCCAAAATTTTTTGGTAGTTTTGTATAGCATAAAATTTTTCTGCCACATCTGTAGTCATTGAGTTGATTATTTAAGACACAACCATGTGGTCTCAATTCTTCTATGTGCTATAGTTGGTATCAGTGATCTCAGAAATTGAGTCTTCTCCCATGAGATATTTCTCTTTCCTTTTACCTCAAATGTACATAAATACAAGTTGGCACTATTGAAGGTAGTTATGGCAATTGAGTTTATGATTTGTAATAAAGTTAGAGAGTTTAGGAGTCTTCTGGACATAATTCTTGGTGATTGATTCAGAGTTAATCTCCTGATTAGTGCTTGACGTCTTCATTCCATACTTTGCCATCAACTCTAGAGGATTTAGGGCTGCTGCTTGTTGTAGGATGGGATTTGACTGCTGTTTTTGCCGGTAGAAGAAAGGATGCTGGAGGAAAGGAAAAAAATAGCAGGTTGTAGGGAAGGAAAGTTCTGGTGGTTACAGAAGAACATAGGGATTTCTGCTGCAAGCAAGAGTCGAGGAAGGGGCCCTGCAGGGAGGAATTTTGGCTGCCAGCAGAGCAGGGCTGCTTGCATGGAAGAGTTTAGGTGGGGAGAGTTCCGGGATAGCAGGAGAAGTGTCTATAGATGGAGCTGCTGTAGGGACAGTTGAAGGCCGACAGAGAAGGGCTGCCACTGTTTCTGCTGCAACTGCTGCTTTTGCTTGCTGAAGGAGGGTTATGCCGCAGCTTGAGGAGTTTGGCTACTGTGACCTGCAGAAGATTCTATCGATACTGCTGTAGGAGTACTGCCGGAGGAGGAAGACTTGCAGGGAAGGGTTTCTAATTTCTATGCACTTCATAAGAGTAGCGACTACCACATAAAGTTCCAAACCCTGATTTGTTGCAGTAGGGATGCTGTTGCTGCTGGTGGTGGAAGACCTGTAGAGTGGTTTCCAACAGAGGGGCCTGCAGGGAAGGTTTTTTGGAAGCTAGGGTAAGGTCTAAGGCTCTGATACCATGTAGAATTTACTTGAGCAGGAAAATTATTATTTTTTTCATCATTCACAAATATAGTACATATATATATATATATATATATATATATATATATTTATATATAGGGAAATCAATCTATCATTATTTACAAACTTATCAAACATTTTCACCTAAATCAGGAAAGGAAATACGTCTGAAGAAAAAAAAAATAAAATAAAATAGGAAGGGAATAAATCAATCAAATGTTTCCTATGATATCAAATCAAATCTCGAAGATTTGGAGGTGGTGGTTGACCCACTTGAGAGGTAAATATGAGATCAAATCTTCTCAGATTTTCACATATACCAACTAGGTAATCAAGTCGACTTTGTTGAAAAAGTAGAATATTTTTCATAAATTGACTAAATAATTGAGACAACTTAGTCGAGCAGAGCATACCCTCTATAAACTTGCCAAGCAGCCGAGGTGGTATTGTTGAGCGAAACATATACATAAACCAATTGTGTCAATAAAGGTAGCCTTGTTGAAAGTGCAACGTCTGTCATGAATTCGACTAAGGAACCGAGATGGTTTAGTCAAGTAAGTGCACTTAAATATAAATAGACTAAGTAGTTGGGTTGGCTCAACTAAAAGATGTGTTGTCCGACATTAATCGACTAAGTAGTTGAGGTGGCTTCACCGAGCGAACGTGAATGATTAACAATATTAATTAGGTGATTAAAGTGGCCTAGTTGAAAGAGGCGCTATATACAAGAAGAAATCGACTAAATAATTGAGATTGCTTGGTTAAGCGGAGCACACTCAAAGATGATAAAACTGTGTAATTGAGGTGGCCTCTAGATAGAGATGTCAATACACATGGTAAGGGGAAAATCATCATGCCAAGGATTTGATGCCTTTAGATAGAGATTTGAATGAATTTTGGTAACTAAGGCTTAATCTATAAAGGCTCAAATGATGATTATCTACAATTTTGGAGTTTGAGTTTTGGTCATTGGACTCATTCAATATACTAAATTGAAAAAAATATTGAACAGGAGAGAAGTATGAGTCTTTCTCCTTTGCTATTTAAATGACTGGACCTATATAACAGATGGGACCTTTATCTTAATATGAGGCTAGCTTATCTTCTATCATATCCTTCAAAAAGGGGCTAACTAAGACATTGAGAGTGAGAAAAGATCTATTGAACCGATGAAACCTACAAGACCTCGTTCACTCTGGGTTTCATTGTTCTAGTCTCAGTCTGAACATTTGATTAGAGAAATATCTGATAAGAGAGAAATATTATCCTCTTTTTTTCTATTTATAAGACTGGATCCGCGTGACAGATGAGACATTTACTTTAGTATAGGGCCATCTTATCTTCTCTTGTTTCATTCAATCATTGATATATTACTTTTGCTTTTGAGTTTCTTTCAAAATTTGGACTCAACCATACGGCCTAACTTGGGATTATTGTTATTTAAAAGAGCAATTCAATACTTATATGACAAAATTAGTTTTCTAAAAACTTTCTCATAAAAAAAATGACTATAATAAAATGATTGGTTTTGTTATCCCAGACCCAATCAGAAGATCCTACTAGAAGAGGGATTATCATATGATGGATGTGATTACTGAAATGAAATGTTATCAATACATATTTCAACTCACATTATGTTTAGAAATACCCACTGGAGTTCTAATTGTCTTTCAAGTGACTGCTTCGTATTTATATGATGAAATTTGCTTCTTTAAACTTTCTCATAAAGGGAAATGATTATGATAAAATGATAGGTTGTCATCCCAAACCCATTCTGAAGATCCAACTGCGAATGATCACTTGTAACTGATGTGCACTGCTATGCTATATGATAAAAATTTCTTTAGCACAAAATAACAAAGAATCTTACCATGAGAGATACATTTAATTTAATAATTATCAACTTCTTCCAATGTAGCCATCCTTATGCATGAAATTATTTTTCTTTTATAAATAGTGAGAAATCTTATTGGCAATCAAAGTATATTTATAGGGAGAACCAACTCGAGGATAAAAAAAAACCTAGTTGTTCTGCAGGGTGTAACTAATGTTGGATTTTTTTAATTAGGACCGGGCCCAAAGACTCATTTGGATAGGGATTCGATATGAGAGGAACATGAGTATTCTCTCATTTATTTTCTAGGAAGATTAGACCCACATGCTAGAGTGGACGTTTACTTTCATATGAGGCTATGTTATTTTCTCTCGTCCTCACTTAATCTATTATTTTTGTATTTTGGTATCTTTTAAAATTTGGTCCTAGCTCTAAATCCAACCAGACAAAAAATTAATTAGGAGAGAAATATGAGTCTTTTTTTTATTATTCTATAATACTAGATTTATGTGACAGAGGGGTCATTTACGATGACAAATGGACATTTTTTTTCTGTTTCTTTCATTGAATCATTGATATATTAGAACTATTCAATATGCATGTTAGATGACAAATTATCATGATAGTAGGCTTGACACCTCTAGATATATCAATTTTTTTTTGGTAATCCAGACTTGAGTCTCAAAAGGCCAAACTTGTGATTGCAATCAATTCCTGGACGCAATCAAAAAAATTACATCAGGCATGTTTGATAGTTTTCAAAATGATAGACGAATATTTCAAATGTGAATAATAAAATTTTGGTTGCTATCAACTATTGGAGGCAATTCAAACTCAAGGGATGATCGAATCACAAGGTAAAAGAAAAACTGTTATATCCTTGGATTTGCCTTTTATGCAGATAAATTTATATGAAACTCACTAAAGTGAATCTCTCTCAGGATTGATTAGGGGTTACCTTTAAGTTAAAATATATGATTAAAATACTTATTTGGTAAAAATTCAAACCAAATAAAGGCAAATATATGCCATATCCAACTCAAGAAAGTTAAAAAGTTCACTTTTTAGGATTTTATTTTTGTTTATTTTTTATGTTTTAATAGTATGCATCTATCCTATAAGACATAATTTCATGATGAATGAACTTAAGATCAAAATTATCACTATCAACTCCTTGTTGGAACGATGGAGGAGCCTAAGGATCCTTTAGGATTCAAACTTTCATTGATTCAAATGAAAGCCTCTATGTTTTAGTTAAGTGGTTTAATTATATTTTCATTTACAACTGACTACACCATTCCACAAGTTTTTTTATTTATTTTTTTTAACATAGCAAATATAATTTATATTGTTAAAGATGCAAATTATGATATAGGATAAATTATCTTATTCATGGATTATTAATAACAAGAAATTTTAAATATTATTTTATTATGCTTGAGAGGCTTTCTTTTGAAATTTGATAATGCTCCAATTGTATGAAAATTTTTCAATTTCAAGGCAAGTCAATCACGGGTCTTTTTACAAGGAGAATAATTCCACAAATGAATCCAGTGATAAGATGAAAGCAAAATACTTGATTGAGATGATTATGAAATATGTTCATGATATGAAAAATATTCTAAAGAGGCCTACGAAGGTTTTCACTTTTATACAGAATTTGAGATGTGCGAGAAGCCTCTCCAAATTTGGATTGAAAGATGAGCCCTACCAGATTCTTTCATTCTTTTCTTTCCATTTCAAATTTGAAAGATTTTACTGTCTAACCGCAGCGCAGGGATAGGGTATCAATTCAAAAGCCAAAAAAGTTAAAATAGTAATTTTGCTTGAACAAAATACATGTTAGCCCTCACATATATTCTTGTAGGAGGGATCCTATAAGAGCATATAATTACCTTGGAACATTTTTGAGCACTTCATGTTTTAATGTTGAAACAAGACTTGCCGCTACTACTTAGAAAGAGAGTGACATTTAATTTTGATATTAAGGTTATTGCAAATGCAAATCTATTAGGAGTGCATCGGGATAGGGTTTGATATAAGACAATTCACCTAAATGTGCGACATAGAGCAAAACTCATATGTTTAAGTTGATCACGGAAAGATACATCTCCTTTTTATGTAATTACATATCCTCACAAGAATGGTGATTCTATAATAAAAAGATCAAGATAATTGGATATTGATCTAGGAGACCTATGAGGGCAAACCAAAGGTCTCCTCTTATCAACAGGCAAGGCTTAGAGTATCTTCCTTTCTCTTAGGATGGACTTTATCTAAATGATCATAATAGAGTTATTTTTTAGAAAAAAATGAGAATCTCATCATCAAATTATTCAAAGGAAGTTTAATTTAAGTTTGCCTCTCTAAAGACACCTACATCATGGAGGAATTAGAGGGTAGTATGAGTATTTGATAAGATATTTGCAAGCATAAAAGGGCTGTGGATAGAACTTTTAAGGTTAACCCGTCAAACTCATCTCACACTCTCTATAAGGACACATAAGGGGCCTAAAGGAACCACTTCAAATGTTTCCATAAAGGGCGAATAAAACTTTTAAGGTTAACCTGTAGACTTTATCTCACTCTTTATAAGGAGACATGAGGGGCCTAAAGATCCACTTCAAAAGCTTCCTATCATCATGAAGTGCATACACCATATCTATAATAGAAGAGACAACGATCAAATTTTAAGATTTGTTTTTTATATATGGGATAAGGTGCATCAAAATCCTTAAGTACCACTCATTTGATAAACCTGTGAACGTCCTCCTATCTCAGGCTATAACGAGGACCTTCATGTTGGAGAAAAATTAGTATCCTTTTTATTATTTAAGAACATTTATCTTTTCATGACAAGCCTAGGAGTATTCACAGGCTTTGACAAAAATAAAATATTGTTTGTTGTCCCAAAAGCTCTTTCTTCAGAGTTTATTAAGGATTAAAACCTATAGGTACGGTTAAAGGGAAGCTTTTTATTTCACGTCCTGGTAGCTCTTCTGCCCTTTTTAAGAGCAATGAAGGCATCAAAGGAACATGATATATCTTCTGCATTGGTATAAATGTATTTAAATTTATATATAATCATTATGTAACAATAAGGTTTAAGCTAGCCCACAAAAGACTATTATTTGGGCTTGTATAATTGAATACCCTATGGCTAAAAATTGATATCAACATGGCCATTATTGTAGGGGAAAGCAACTTTCTCTTGATTCTTTCCAAAGGATGACATGCTAGGTCACAGGAATTAGAAGATATGGAAGGCCAAATGATTTGGTGTTTCCTCTAATGGTCTATCCCATACTATTAAAGTAATCAAACCACAAGATAGAGGGTGCATCTCCATATCCAAGGGTCACCTCTAGTAGGGAACTCTAAGTTAATACAACCTTTAACTGTTATGATCATATTTGTCGCCCTAAATGCAAGGTTTTGTTGGTACTAATAAAATTTTTTAATGAAAATGCTAAAATACTCAACGTTATTATCAATAGCATGACATCCTCATCAATTCTTCGAAGGGATTGCACCTTGAAATTAAATTTTATTGGAATTTTATATGACATGAATGTCAAATAGCCCTAGTTACTTATAGTTGACTGCAGTAGGTTAAGATATTAGATACATAGGAATATTTTCTTCTTGAAATTTTTTTTTATAAAACGACTTCTATATAATATAAAAACTGTCATGACGTAAGATAAATATATTTTTCATTCGACATGTGGCATAAATTACATACAGTTAACAGTAGTAATTAGAATTGTTGAATATCATCAATTACATGTAACTAATCAAAGTAACTATAAATGCATGTATAAGATTTGAGAAAGTGAAATCAGTTAGCTACTCAAAATGACAACTGAAAAGTCATTGCCAAGTAAATTTTATGGCATAGGACATTAGCTAATCACGCTTGATAATAATTGCACTATCACATAGGAGCATAGGATTGAATTTAAAGACCAGGAATATTGAATGGCATTAATTACATAAAACTAGCTGCAGTAAGTAAAAATATTGAGTGATATTAGTTACATACAATTAATTGTAGTAATTAAAAAAATGCTAGAGGTAAATTTAAGACAATGACATCAATTGGCTGCTCAAAATAAATGAATTTTAAGAATTGTGACATCAATTGACTACGCTTTGTAGCAACTACTACGTCACATAGAAGTATCGTGCTTGTCTTTAAAGGCCAAGGGCATCAAATCACACCAATTACATACAGCTAGCTATAGTAACTGAAAATGGAAAAAAATTTCAATTACGTACAAGTAGTTATAGCAACTAAATTTGTTTCAAGATAATTAATGAACTGTTCTGTAGCAATTTGTATGCTTCTAAAAATGAATCTCAAGGGATGTGATGTCAATTGAATATGCTTGGTAGCAATTCCAACGTCACATAGAAGCATAATATCTAACTTTCCTAACAGTAGCACGTTTTGTTTGATTTAGGTTAAGCACTTTGTAGGTCTGTGGTTTGATTGAGCTAGGTTTGCATGGAAGGAGAAGAAAGTGAGGATAAATGTAGTGACTGCAGCAGCAGTCTAGTGCTGGTGTACAACCTTTTCTGTAGAAGGGAGGTTCAGAAGAGGAGAAGGATAGGAAAAATGAAAACTTTAGATAAACCAATGGGTTTTATGCAGAAAGACAGATAAGATGTTAGTAAGAGATCAATTGATCTTGACATTACCTTTTTTAAATGGAGAATTGAAGGATGTAGGTGAATAGGAGCATTTCCTCGATTATATTTTTGGGAAAGTTAATGTTTAATGTATTTACCTACTAATAGCTTGGACCTACCTATTGTCAGCCAGATAAGAGCCGACTTGGTCTATTTTAATCAGGATCCATTTCTTTAGTGGGAGCACACTCAGTTTATTTCAATAGAGCTACGCCAAATTTCCTTATTTTTCTTGTTTCATATAGGTGAATTACATACCAATCTCAATGTTTTGTCATTTCCCGCTCATGTCACTCTCTCTAATTCTTCAATAGGCGTTCTTCCAATTTTAACATTTTGCACTGTTTCTTTTGCATTTATTGATTAGGTTAAATTCAAAAATAGCATTTTTTTTAGGTTTCTTAGTCTTTTTGACTTCCATCTTACTCTCGTTTTATTTGATTGACATATTTGTTGTATGTAATTACATTTAATTTGTGTAATGGGCTTTCTATCTCTTTCCATGCGTTGTTTGAGAATTAGGGATAGTTCTTCGTTTGCCCATATGGATAACATTCCCATATTTCCTTTTTGCTCGAGGAGTTTTCCTATTTGATGGTTCCTATGCCAAGCTTAAGTGCTTTGAGTTGATGAATTTATGACAAATAACGTATATAATTTATGCATTATCTCTAGTTGCCCTAACATTTGGTTATGATGGTTTCTCATATTTTGTAAAATCAAGAAAAAGTTGTATTATGCAGCTGCAGCTTTTATCGTTTTGAATTTTAGATCATAGTTACTTTTCCTTGAAACCATATTTGGGTATTAAATTTCTAGGATTCTGATACTGCTGCGGCAATTGGGTCCAAATCATACAATGCACTTGCTGGAGACCTGGTTTCTTTTGAAGCGGGAAAGTCAGATATAGAAAATAAGAAATTGTCTCACAATGATTCTGTTGATTTTGTCGCTGCAACCACTGCAACGTTAGGAGTGCCATCACCCTCACTTTCAAGAAGCATATCTTTTGATTATTGCCAGGAGTCATTGCCTGCGGATCAAAGAAAAGGTAAAGGTGATAAAGAAGAGGAAGAGGAGCTGATGAGGATCTTGAATTTGTCAAGAGCTGATGTGTTAAGTCCTAGTGATTCTATTCCTGCAGTTCCTCACAGTCCAGATGGAACTACACCTTTTGCATTTGAAAACTCTTCTGTTTCAAGTGTGCAGCATAGTGTGGATGATTCTGAAAATTTTGATCTGTCGGATAAAACTGTGCCTTTAGAATGTGATGGATCTAGTGATTGCAACAATAATATATTACACAATCATGTTATTTTAGGAGATGATGATGCTTTACCTTTCAATGGAAATTGTGGAAGTAATGCAGAGCAGAGAAATCCTGTTGTTTCTGTTTATTCTTCCATTTCAAGTGATATGAAAAACAATATAAACGAAGTTCCATTAATTTGGTCTACAGAGGCTGATGTTTCTGATGGATCTTCTACTTACAAAGAGGGAGCTTGCCTTTCAGGGGACAATCGATCGCCTTTGCTGACATCGGCAGAAGATTCAGTGACACCTCAGCTTCAAAAAACGACTGATGATGGTGCTAAACACTGTGTGCCAAAAGATCTTGTTGATTCAGCTGCACAGCATCCAAATTTTCAACCCTCACTTGAAACGAAGGAACCTTTGGATGTTGCTGAGGTTGTTTGTAGTCTATCAATTGGTGAACCTATATATGAAGGAGAAGACCACATTATTGAATCTAGGCTATCAGATTATGAGGATCAAGAGCCAATCTATGAAGGTGAGATGGTTCTTGCTGAACAGGCTATGATAGCTGGTGAAGAAGCAAGTTCTATACATTTGAACGATCAAGTTACTGGGCGGCAATGTAAGATTTAAATTTATTTTCAGTCACGTAGTTGTTTATTTACTCCTTTTGCATTCATTAATCAAATTATTCTGTTCTTTTACTTTAGGTCAATTGATTAAGAACTTCCTGGAAGGTACAGCAAGCCAATTGACAATCTATGGGTATACTTTTATTGCATTTTATGCCAATGAATATTTTCTGTTTGTTATAAATGCTGGGAGAAATATTCCTTTTTTTTTTTGGTAGCCTATTTTGCTTGCAAGAAGGTTTGAAGGAAAGAGAACTCTGCGTCTTTTTTCGTAACAACCATTTTAGCACCATGTTTAAGGTATGGTGAGCTGTTGTTTTTCATCTGGTGCCTCAAAATTATTTCACCTTGTAGAAAAAATAGATCAGTCTTTCAGTCCGATTTTTGAACCATTGCCATTACCTATTTTTCAGTTCAATGGAGAGCTTTATTTGTTGGTTACGGATCAAGGTTACATGAACCAACCTGATGTAGTGTGGGAAAAGTTGAATGAGGTAAACTGTATTTGCTCCAAATTCCTTCCCTCCGGATGCACTACTATTTACCATTAATCCTCTCTTTTCCAAATTAACGATACCAGCTATTCTTTCATTAACTTTTGTTTGGACCATTTCGAGAATCTAATTGACTATGTAACTTTTTTATTGATAATTTTTTGTTTTAACTGAAATGTAGGTGAATGGAGATACAGTTTTTATGACAGGCAATTTTACACAGTTCAACCCTGATAATCAAGCCAATGACTCATGGAATGAGCAGAATGCTATCAATAACACCACTGTATGTCCTTTTTAATACTTTCGAATTTCATCTAGCCAATCTTCAGATGATGTCAGATAACATGGCTGTTTATTGCAGGATTATCTAGCTACACTTGAAGGATCGACGCCATCAAATTCATCTTTCAAGTATGCTTCAGAGTTAACTTGGATTTGACATTCAGAATTTGACTTTTTGTTATTATTTCTTTGAAGTAGAATTGTTTTACCTTGTGAGGCCCAGTGAGTGGTTCAAATCCGTTTATCTACATCAGATAGGCCAACTGCTGAAGGAGAGACTAACAATAGGCCAGAATTTGTTCCATCAACTAGAGAGTGGAATGAGCATGGTGTGCAAATTAGCAAAAATGGACTTTAAAGCAAATTTATTAATTTAAAATCTTAGGATAAGAGAGGTGACTCAGCATTTAGATATTAATAAAATTAGAGTCAAGTGGATATTATAATATTCTAACAAAAGTGGAGATAAAAATTCACCAAGTCTGCTAAAAGAAAGGGGGATCCACTGGAAATGATAATTAAAAAAAATCATGTTAATCCTCTAGAATTCACTACGTGAGAATCTTACTTTCTCCTACTCGCTCATGCCATAAGGAAGAAAAAAACACTTTTTAAGAAAATTTTCTAGGTATGGCGGAACACTTAAAGGAAGTAATAAATAAAAATCAAGTTAATCCTCTAGATATCTCTCAATGAAAACCTTCCTCTCTTCTTCCAGCTTGTATAGTTTTTTTCTTTTAAATTTAAAGTCATTATGATAAGCACTTAAATAAGGCATTGGCTTATGAAATAACTTATTTTATTTATTGGATAGGATAATTTGCTTATGTTGGTGTTTTAGTTTGTTTATAGTTTTTGCAAGGAATAAATATTTGTAATTGTTTTGGAATCATTTATTGAAGGGAATAAAAACCTCATTGAATTTCTCCTTGCCCTCTATAGCCATTACCTCTTAATTCTAGGTGTAGCAAGCTGCTGATCTCTCTCTCTCTTTCTCTTCTTTTTTTTTTACATTTTAGGCTCTAGTACATTGATCCTGTTTCTTTAGCCATTACTGAAGCCTTCAGAGAAGAATTTTAGATTGTTAATTGCTGGTTTCTTTTGGTTTTGAGTCGGATATCAAATCCATTCGTTGTTATATAATATAATTAGTGTGGATTAGCAGAAATCAATAACCATATAAGGATGAATGAGTCTATAAGGTTTCTTTGATTGACAATTCTCATTCTCTATGTTTCTGTAAGTTTATTTCTTTTGTAAGCTGGATTCTAAGTTTTATCCAGCACCACACTGAAGACTTTTGGGCAATTTACCATGCTCTCCATTTTGATTATAGGCTTAATTGAGGAGTATTGCAGCTCTACCCAAAAAACTTTGTATTTTGATCCTATCCATTGAAAGGGCTAGTGCTTTCAAAGCATTAGGCACAATGCATTTCACAAGATTTTATTTTTTAACTTTAATGGGCAAAGTCGAAGGGAAGTGATGCTTTTGCGAACTAGAGGTTATGTAATCAACCAAATTTAGGTAGCAATCTTCAACAACTTGATAAAATGTCAAACAAGAGTAACGTCAAAAATGTTATTGATAAAGTGATGAAATAATATTAAAAAATTAAAAATAGTTTTGAGATTGGGTGATTAGTTGAATACCAAGAGATGGATACACTGTTAAGAGAAAGTTTGGAAATGAAGCATTGAGAAGCATTTTCAAGGAGATGCTTATGAGCGAGAAGTTGTTATTTCCAACAACAAGAATCATTGATTAGTGAATAGGAAAATTTATGGTTAAGAGGACATGATTTAAGGAAACATTAAGAAGTGACTGTCTCTAGAGCAGAGAGAATGATCAATACAACAACAACAACAACAACAAAGCCTTAATCCCACTACGTGGGGTCGGCTACATGAATCCTTTTTCTCCATTGCGTCCTATTTAGTGTCATATTTTCATTTAGTTCTAGTAAATTAAGATCATTTTTAATACAATAAGCCCAAGTCTTCCTAGGTCTACCTCTGCCTTTCTTAACAAGTCGATTTAAAACATCTACTCTCCTAATCGGATCATCTAATGGTCGACGTTTAATATGACCAAACCATCTAAGACGACTTTCTCTAATTTTGTCTGTCACAGGAGCTACACCAACCCTATCACGAATATATTCATTCCACATTTTGTCTCTAAGTGTAAAGCCACTCATCCACCTAATCATTCTCATCCCGGCAACACTTAACTTATTATTATGCTTCTCTTTTAAAGGCCAACATTCAACGCCATAGAGCATTGCAGATCTCACCACCGTCTTATAAAATTTTCCTTTAAAATTATTACTTCATGAAAGGTCACCTATGCTTTTTTAGGTTATATTGCGACTATTGCAGGTATTCAGATAGACCTCACAAAAATCGAGGTCATTATAAGCTGAGTTGCACCGCAATCGTTCACTGAGCTGAGGTAGTTTCTGAGATTAGCATCGTTTTATAAGCGGTTTATCAGGACCTTCAACATTATCACCGTCCCGCTAAAGAATCTTTTGAAAGGAAAGGAGTTCACTTGAACAGTTGTCGCTCATATTAGCTTCGGCACACTGAAGGAGAATGTCACTTAGACACCAGTTCTAGCATTACTAGATTTCAACCAACAACTCTAGGTAGAGTGTGATGCATCTGGCGTGGGGATAGGGGCAACACTTAGCCAGGGGGGTCACCCCATTGCCTATTTTAGTGAAAGCTTAATGATTCTAAAAGGAAGTACTCAATATATGACAAAGCGTTTTATGTTATTATAAGAGCTTTGAAGCACTAGAGTCACTACCTACTGATGGGTGAATTCACGTTGTTTATGGATTACAAAGCCTTGAAATTCCTTAACAGTCAAAGCAAACTGAAGGGCCGACACGCCATCTAAGTGGAGTTTCTAGCATCATTCCAATTTGTGCTTAAGCACAAGACAAGAAGCCAAAATCGCATAGCGGACGCACAGAGCCGTCGCTACCTATCGATCACGTCGATGCAGACTCGAGTTGTGGGTTTTAAGGTGGTAAAAGACCTGTACGAGGCAGATGAGGACTTCAAAGAAATCCGGGAGCAATGTCAGTTTTATCGAGTGAATGGCTAGTTTTACAAAAATAAGTTATGCATTCATAGATGCTTGCTGAGAGAGGTCATTGTTCAGGAGAGCCACAGTGGAGGATTGGCATGAAATTTTGGCAAGGACAAGACTCTCACCCTCGCGAGAGCTTTTCTTTTGGCCTCAAATGACAAGAGATGTGGAGCGACACATCAGACAATGCAGGATTTGTCATATGGCAAAGACAAGAGGTAAAAATGCTTGGTTGTGCACTCCATTATCAGTACTAGAGGCACCTTGGATGGATGTTAGCAAAGACTTCGTGGTAGGTCTTTCGAGGACACAGAGGAACAAGAACTCTGTGATGGTTGTGGTGGACTGATTCTCGAAGATGTACCTTGCAACTTGACACTGGACGTGTCTCGTGCCGCCTATTTATATTTCTGAGAAATTGTGAGATTTCATCTAGTTTATACATATATTTTTCACTCTCCTTAGTATCTAATCTATTATAAAGATCATTAAAAACAGAATTTTTAGCGTCACAGATTGTTCTTTTAGACTCCCTGCGAGCCGTTTGATATTTTCTCCAGTTCTCTAAGCTTTTACATTTAAACCAATTTTTATAACATAACTTCTTATATTTTATCTTTTCTTGCACATTATTATTCCACCACCAACTATTTTTATTTGTAAATATTTTTCCCTTTGATTCTCCAAGAACATCTTTTGCTACATGTTTAATAGCGTTTGTTACTTTATCCCACATCACATTTGCTTCTTCATGAATATCCCAAATTTTGAAATCTTGAATTTTACTCATAAATTTAATTTTATTTGTATCTTTTAAGTTTCTCCATCTAATTCTGCAATGATGAGTCCTAGTATTTTTTATTTTACAACTCTTAATCTTAAAATCTAAAACTAATAAACGATGTTGGGTATTTAAATTTTCACTTGGAATGACTTTACAATCATTACAATCATTACGATCTCTTCTTCTCATAAGAAAATAATCAATTTGTGTTTTATTAGATCCACTCTTATAAGTAATAAGATGTTCATCCCTTTTCTTGAATAAAATATTAGTAATAACAAAATCAAACGCTAAAATCAATCAATGAACAAATTCTTAATTACTACCAGAACTAATGAGAAGAAGTGGACTCTTGTGCTTAGCTTTATAGCAATGTTAAATCAAACCATGAAGTTTGAACCATGATTTTTTTTATGATCTATAGCCAATCATACAACACTAAGTAACACAATTTGTGCTCTTTGCTTTACCTTATGATTCACAGGCAAGCGATGCACATATTACTAAATAGCGCCTTAAATAACATTAGAAAAAGCTAGATTTATATTCTTTGTTGGTGGACGAGGGAAACCTCCATCAATAAAATGCTTCATAGGCTACTTTGCCCAATAATAAATCTTTGAAAGATATTTGATCTCTTTAGTCAATATTTAATATTTTATAAAATACTACTCATGACACCAACACTTTAGTCTGCAAGTTCCCTTCATTCCTCTTTCATGAGCTTTCTCTTCAACGTTTCTACACTTTTATCATTTAAGGTGAGTAGAACATCAAAATTTTGTTAAATAAGAAGTGCTTTTTGAGTGCATCAGTGTAACATCTTCCCTTTTAAAGCTTTAATACAAGCAATATTATTATTCATAGATCGTTTAGGTAGGCTCCTTTGCATGAATTGGTTACAACTCTTGGTGGTGCTAATTTTGTGGACTGAGAAAAGGATGACTAGAACAATTATTATTTGGCTTAGAGGGACCTTCTTTCAAAGTATTTGGTGCATTTCTAGTTTTCCTAATTGTAGGTGACATTTACATTTTTCATCTCGAAGGCTTTGTTTGAGTGTTCTCCAAGACTGAGAAGCATATAGTTTTTTTTTAATATGTTTTACTTTTATTGAAGAACTTAGACATGATTACCTAAGGCTCCTAAAAATATTACGAGTGATGGACTCCATTTACTTAGCCTTCAAAGCAGGATTTGAGATTTATAATCATTCTTTTCTTTGTTTAGAGTCGAACAATTAATCCGTTCATTATTATCTACTGAAATTAGAGTGGACCAATAGAAATCAAGAAACATACATAAATGAATGGGCTGTTAAGGCTTCTTTGATTGTCATGTTTCTATAAGCTGATTCCTTGTGTAAGCTGGGTTGTAAGTTTGCTCCAACAGCTAACCTAAAATCTTTTAGCCCATTTATTATGTTATCTGTTTTGATTATAGGCCATTCTTATTTGAGGGGTATAATAATTCTACCTAAAAAAGTTTGTATTGTGATCCCATCCATTGAAAGGGCTAGACTCATAATTTTCTTACTGAATTTTGGAGATTTCTATCAATAAAAAGTTTACCCAGGTTGCTTTGGAAAATAGCAAATCTATGTCAGATAGTTGTTCTTTTCTAGTCTACTTTTGTTTTAGTGGTTAATGAAATACATTACACCAACACTATTGTCAATAAGTTCCCCTTATTCCTCTTTCATGAGCATTCTTCTATGTTTTCCGTTCATTCATCATTTAAGGTGAGTAAAACATCACAATCTTTTTAAATTAGAAGTTCTCCTCGTGTGAAGGTGTGTGCCATCTAAAACAAGCAATTTTATCATTCTAGCAAGCAATATGGTTGTTTGCAGTGCTTGCAAGAAGGGCTCTTTTAAATGACTTAGCTACAACTTTAGGCGGTGCTATTTTTGTGGACTTCACAAAATGATGACTAGAAAAAATATTGTTGGGCTTAGAAGGACCATCGTTCAAAGTGTTTACTTAGACATGGATCAATGACTTGCTAATAGTCCTGCTAGATAATCTATCTAAAGAAGCCTAAAGTTTATACTCTAGGAAGTGACCATTTAAGCTCCGTTTTTTCTAAATTTTCTTGGATGAAGCTCTGAACTCCTAAATGATTCTTCTTGGGAAATTTCCTCGCCAAAATAAAGTTGAAGTTACACTGATCAACTCCTTTCTATTGGTTAGCTCATGGACAACAAAGAGTTTTGTGCATAGGATGGAGAGTGGGAGAGAAAGTATCATAGGTGGAAGAAGAGAGTATTATAGAAGCAAGAAGATATACAAAAATTGCTTCATTACTTAATAATAAACCATATGATCTTTTTCTATAGGAAATATAGTCATGGAAAAAATTGCATTTCTGATTCCAGTCAAAATTTGAATTAATTAAATTTGAAACAATTTGAAGAGAATACAATAAATTTTATAGGACAAACTAAATGTTAGTATAAGAAAAAAATTACAAAAAATAAAAAATAAAAAATAAAAAAATAATAAAAAATAAATTATGACGTGAATGATACATGTATTGAGCAAATGGTTGCCATCAATTATGTTCACATATGTTGTGCATCTGATTGAAGAATGATTTATATTATTTTGCTACCCTATAATATTATGCTATACTCTGATTAAGTTTTGATGCATATTTTTTTTCTTTCATTCCTTTTGTCATTTTATTTGGAAACAAGCTTTGGTTGTGTTTTAATAATCTTGATATATATATTGTCCTGGCAGTTCTGATCTTCAACTAGCAATAGCCCTTCAGCAACAAGAGTTTGAGCAACAACCCCAACAAAATCAACCTCAGCAACAACCGCAAAGTACGCAACAGTCATCTGTAAGTGGCCGTTCAAAGCTTGTCACGGGTCCTCAGGTGTGCACTTTATAACTTCATTGATTTATATCAATTTTTCATTTTCTGCTATTTTCAAGATTATAATATGGATTTTGTTTATTTGATTTTAAAATTTTTTTATAGTAGATCACTATATCGTTTCATGTTTGTTATCACACATGTATAATCATTATTTTATGTATCTTGCTAGTAAGGAATTGATCTAGAATACATGTTTATGACTATTAGTTCGCCACTAACAGATTAATTTCCTAGCAAGTGGAAATGGAATGGAATATAAAAGTTGAAATAGATCAACGATAATGTTCCATGGAAAAATTTTGTATGCATCTCTTCCCCTTTTTGTCTGAAGATAAGCCTAATATCTTTGACTATATGTTGCCTACTAATTTATTATTAGAGTCACCTACTAATTTATTATTTTTTTGCCCATCTGTAAATCCATAATTTGTTAGCATGTTGTGGTGTAGATGAGGAAAGAACGGCATAACTTACCAATCACATTCTAGATTTTTCCTAATGGGAATTGTTGAAAACCACTTTAGTGTAGATCTGAAACTTGAGGTTTTCAAAAGACGTAAAAATTCATTAGATACGAACTCAAATTTCTTTGATGAAATTGAAAAATGATGGAAATCAATTCAGACAAAAGGCCTGGCATTCTGCCAAATATTGATAACTAGAACTAATTATCATGAATGCCATTTACAAATGTTAAACTTCATGCGATCAATAGAAATTCAGACTAGAAAATATGACTGCAATTTCACTTTAGGAAATAATGAAAAAGCGCTAATGAAGAAAAAGTGCAAGGGAAAAAATTGCCAAGGAAAATAATTTCCATTCTTGTATAATGAGATTGCCTCTATAAAAATTCTTCAAGTTTTTCATTTGATTGAAGATTGAAATCTTAAAAGGAGCAATTTACACATTTATATGAAATTTTATTAGGCCATACAATTTTCTTATATGCCTTGGATCATTATTTATTATCATAAAAGTGACTTGATAACAATTTTCACCATCTTCTTATGAAGGCAAGTCATAAAAGTATCATACTTGGAAGTTGTGAAAACATTTGAAAGGTTGCAAGAAAATTGCCGTCCCTTGCCTAGCCTCGAAGGAACAACAATAGATCCGCTAGGAGGGGAAGTTATTGACTTGTTAATCGAAGGAGTCACATCGATACAATATTGTAAGATCTATAAAAGAGGCACACAAGCCATAATTTAAAGGAGGAAAGCTACCACATTTTTTTATGAATTGTTCAATGACATCTCCCGAAAGACCCAGTCATAGCTATTGGATTTTTAAAAAAAGATTTTCATGAATTATCACCTTCCAATATATGTTTCAACTTTGTGGGACACATTTGTATCTATTATCATTAGTGGGAACGATTTCATTACCAATAATAGTTTCAAGATTATGGTTAGTGTTGAAGTTTGGAAGATATATGAATGATTGGTTGTATGTAAACAAAATTAGATGTGAAAAAAGGAGGATTTAAGGTATTAGTTGATGATTCATGCTATAAGGTTTAAGTTGATATATATATATATATATATATATATGCTTCTTTAAGTTAATGTAATCTAAATGGGTTAAAGAGTAATCATGATGAATTATATAACTTGGATTCATCTATATAGTTGAAATTTTAATTTTCTTGTGTTTTTAATGCAATTGTCATTAAGAAATTCACATAAACGTTGATATAATTTGAATTTCTTAATATATTACTTTGGAAAACAAGAAACCAAGAATTGAAAATAAAATTGATATCATATTGTTCAACGCATGTAGAGTTAGTTCATGATTGGTTGCATGATTAGTTTTTTTTTTTTTTTTTAATTGATTTATCTACCTCTACATGTATGATATGAGGGTTTAAAGTGTCATTAATTGATTCATATTCTAATAGAGATTTGGGCTCAGCTATAATCTCATATTGAAATTTAGCTTTAGATATAGGTTTTGACTCATGCTTATATGTTGGTTTTGCGATAGGTATATTCTCATTGGTATATATTTTAGTGTAGGTTCTGATGCAATTCAAATTTAGCAGTCGTCTGTGTGAGTAATTTGTGTAGCATAATTCTTTTTCTCCATGCTTTATTTATCGTAAAAAGATATATGAGGGAAAGAGTATTGCAACCTTTCTAAATTGTGCATTCAATGGAAGTTCAGACAGGGCTTTGGGAAAATTTTGATTATTACAGCTATTGTTTGATTCTTTTGTGGTTATTTTGTATATAACGCGTCAACTGAGTCGTGTACTACATAGGCAATAACATGAGTTCAACCAAGAATTTGTGCTCTGTTGTGTTAAACACTTCGAACAAATTAGCATAAATAGAATAGAAGTCCAGTTTGTTTGAGTGACCTAACAAAAATTGAGGAGTAATTCACTTTGACTAGGGGTCTAAACGAGTTGAGTCAGGCTTGAGCCGCCCTTGACTTGAGCTTGAGCTCTGATTAATTAATTGAGTTAGCTCACGGGTTGACTTGTTTATTATGAATAAAATGAGCTTTTATGAGATAATTAATAAAGAATCATTCAATATAAAATATTATTTTTTTGATCATTTTTAATAAATTAAAAATAGTTGTCCTAAATTTTAATATATTTTGAGTATATATATTTTATATTAATTATTTTTCAAAAGAGCTCACAAGTTGAGTTAGGACTATTTTGAGGTTGACTTAGTAGTTCATTGAGCTTGGGTCCTGAGCCACTTATCAAGCAGAGCTTGAGCCAACTCATTAGTAGGCTTTGCTCAGTTTCGCTCTCAACTTAGGCTTTGGAAAGTGAGCTGTTAGTAAAATTATTATAATGTTATTAGAAGAGTGAAGCTTTGCTCTAATGGGCACACATGCTATATGATCTTGGAAAATAGCAACAACCTGTATAATATGATTACAATAATAATCATGGTAAAGTAATACCTTTTGAGCATCAGTTTAAAACTGTCAAATTATTTGATATGCTTTATTTAAAAAAAAAAAAGACCTGATGCGATGGAAATTATTTCAAACACTATTATTTTGTGCAATTTCTTTCAATACACCTGGTAACACCAGATATCAATTCTCTTCAAGTAGTTGCATAATAATAATAATAATATTATTATTATTATATTGCAACTACTTGAAGAGAATTGATATCTGGTGTTACTTTGGACCTGCCATGACAGATCAGTTGCTTAAATGATCTGGTATTCAGAAATGAAGGAAACGCGTTCCTTAGTTGTCACTTGAGCTCAATTTACATTCCATTTTTTTCTTTTCATACTTGCACATCTTGACTTGTATAAAAGATCAAGAGCATTTGTCTTTTCACTCACTCTTCATGTTACTTGAAAATTGCAGGTACCTAGGAACACCAATTTGACGCAGAAAAGTGAATCAAAACTGAAAGAAAAATGTGCCATAATGTAAATAAAGGTTTTTAAATCTTTACAATATTCGCGTCCACTGTTCATCTTGTATTACATGATGCAAGTTTTGATGTAAAGAATAATATTACAAACAATGTTTGCAATATAGATTTGGTTATGTCTCCAATCCATTCATCTTTTGATTTGCATATGCACAGTGGTCCTCTCTAATAAATAAGTTTTTTTTTTTTTTTTTTTTTTTTGGTGTTAATCACAATAACTTATAAACATGTGTTTATAATATATATCAGATTTGTCTATTCAATGTCACAAAAATATCATGTTAAAGTTTGATAGATACATATAACATAACTGTGACAATAAAAAAAAAAAAAAACAAAAAACCTTCTAAGCATGGACTGCCAAGATGGTGGTGTCGATTAACGCAGGAAATAGTGCTACAAGAAGTGGGTTCTTCCATAGGCAGCTCATGAAATCATCCCGATCAATTTTTCCATCCTCGTCCACGTCAAACAAATGAACCAATTGATTGAGCTGTAATGAAATGAAAATAATAATAATAAATTATCACTAAAATATATTTGACGAATTTAATTAGGATAATAATTAATTTTAAAAGTATTCGGAACATCTAAAAATTATTTTAAACGTTTTTAAAAAAATAATTTATTTTTATAGAAAACAAAAACTGATCCAAACTTGTCTTAAATTCTTACAGATTCTTTGTCGGTTGATGGCATCATTGACTGAAGCTTATCACGAAACTACGACCATTAAATGTGTTAGAAAAAGCTAAATTATAAGCAGGGATATGAAAGAGTGAAGGATGGCAATAGTAACCTGTTCTATTGTTAAAGTTGAACAACTTGATTCACTGTCACAGAATGTGTTGAAAGCTGTTTCACAAGCTCTCATGAATAAAGGCTGCTTCCTAACGTGAGCTGATCCGATCAAGAACTGCGAGTTTGTGCACAATTTAGTTCTTATTGAATCAAATGCAAATATATGCATGGAAAAAATGGGCGTATGCTGCTTTCTGTACGAATTCTTTTGCCAATAACAAGATATTTACATTACAGCAAGATTATAATTCCTTGTATCTAGTTTGGTAGAATGAGAATAGTTACCAAAAAAAAAAAAAAAAGAAAAAAAAACAGTAAATGAGAATAGTTACCAAAAAAAAAAAAAAAAAAAACAGTTAACAGTAGTTATTTAAGGGATGGACACTGCAGATACATTTTATTTTGACGAATTAAATTAAAAATAAACTTAATGCAAATAAAACTTCATGCCACCAAATATAAATTCTCTTCAGCATCACCGTTATTATGAGCACAATGTTACGAACAAAAAGTCTCACATCGGCTAGGTGTAGAGCCAAAGAGCAGTATTTAAGTCCTGAGCTGCTCACCACTCTTAAAAGCTCTTTTTGGGAGATGACGAGGGAGTCACATGATTGGGTGGAGGAGATTGTCACGGACAAAAATTCCCACGTCAGCTAAATGTAAGACTGAAAAACAGTATTTCAGTCCTAGGTTGCCCACCACCCCTAAGAGCTCTTTTGGGAGGTGACAACAAGCTATAGTTTATCTTAAATTTTTGAATTCTAAATTAAATTCTAATTTAGCATTCAATCCTGTTGAATTCTATTATATTCAAATTTTATTGCACAAATTGTAAGTTATGTTAGCTTTACATTTTTTCTTCAAAGTCTGTCAAGATTAATTTTGTCTTTGCTATTGCATTTTCTTCCTCTATTACATACGCCAAAACCAAACAAATGGGCTATTTGTTAATGAGCAAGATTCGAGTGAAGTATGATTTGATAAATTCTAAGGGTATTAAAACATTGTGCCATTGTTAAATCTGAGCTAAATCTCAACTGATCGTCTAACTGCTATAAGATTTAAGGATTTAAAGGGCAATAAATACTCAACTCATTAATCGGAAAAGGTAAAAATTACTATTAATAGGCTAATTAATGCTTAAATAGAGTAATTATGAAATAATTGGGTTTACTTCAACTAATTTAAAATGAATTTTAAAACTAACTAAAAAATTAGACCAACTTATTAGAGAAATTAGCAGTAAAAAAATTAATTTAAGGAAGAATTATGATTTAGTTTATTTTCTAATGCTTTAATGAACTAATTAATTATCAAGTACATTTAATCAAAGCTATTTTAAAATATATTTATCAATTAAATTATTAATCAATAAAAATGATCAGTAATTAGTTAATTGTAAATTTAAGGCTAATTATACTTTAATTAAGCTACTCATTGTTAAAATAGACTAATAATGAATTAAATAGATTTGGCATGAATAATTAGGCTAATCATAGTTAATTGTAAATTTAAGGCAAATTATACTTTAATCAATCCAAATCATCAGTAATTAGTTGTTACTCAAGATAATCAATCCATGTCATTACTGATTCCGCTTGCAGTATCCGTTTTGCAGATTTGGTAGGGTGTTTTACATTTTAGAGTCTTTACATGTTTCAAGATGTCATATTTTGTTAATTATTTTCCTCCAATAAATCTGAGGCTTTCCTAACTCATTTTCATTATTCGGTTCACTCACACCAAGGTTCTAAGGTGTACGAGTGTTTGGTTTAAGTAAGGAGGTTCTGTCCGTGGGCGTATGAGCCATTTAGTTCACTACAACTCCCAATAAGTTCAAATCATTTACTGTTAATGGTGTGTGCACGGCCCTGAACTCAAGATCTTGAGGTTAGACATAGAGTTGTCAAACTCTAGGCAAAGGCTGCATACGATTATTCAAAACTTGCTCTTTTCAGTAATAGCACATGCATACATTTCATTAGTTAAATTTTATTTTAACTTATATTTAGTTTATTCATCAAGTCATGCTTATGTTCAAATTTTTTTGTCTTCTTTAAGTTCTATTATTTGTAGACGTGTTTAGTATTTATTTCGACAATCTTTTGATATTTGCCCTGAGTGGAGGGCACTTACATGAGTGCTAAGGGGGGTTCTCATGTGGTGGGCTCTCTGGGTCGGCCCGGCGCATTATGGATCGGACCATTTTGACTGACCCACCTCCTCATCTCATGCCGAAATTCCTCCCCTACAAAATCCTCTCCTTCCTACTTTGATTGAATTTCAAATTCTTGCCTATTCCTTCCACTCTTTTTTAATTCTTATTTGTTTCTCTACCTACCTAGCTTAGCTCCTGCTTCCATCTATTTATAATTTTTTGTATGCTGATCACTAAACAATTCTTGATCATTTTTTGATTCCAGGCGTGTCTTCCAGGCATTCCATCTTTGAGGGTCGTATCCGACGGCGAGCGTTGCTACAACCGTACCTCGCCCAAGGTGGCATGTATCTCCCCTCCATTCCTTCCTCCCCTGTCAATCACTAGGCCTTCCTCTGCGCAGAGAGGCTGCTGGTCCCGCCCTTGCTCGCCTCAGCCGACCGTAGCTCTCGCCAACATCACATATAGTCCGCTCTAGCGAGTTTAAACATCTTTTAAGAGCATCAATCTTGTCAAATCCAATCTTAATAATAAGAAAAATTGGGCCAACTTAACTCTTGTGAGAAACAAAATTGGCTGCGTTACGTGGGACTTGTGACTCTGCTATATAAGGAAAATGAAAAAATTGAAGAATATTGTGCAAGACGTTAGCTTTAAATTTTAAATAAAGTATGCAAAATTTAAAAATGAGTATATGCTTTTAAAAAAAGTTGCACATTTCTCAAAATAGACCTTTGGTCCGCACAATGTTCTCAATTATTAGATTTAAATGTTTTGCCACTTCATCCCATATGCTCATGTTTATCATTTGATGATGTCATGCATTTCAATGTATATGCACAAGACAATTGTGCGATTTTCAGTATACTTGCATGATGCATATATATGTAATTTTTGGTGTAATTTATGGATGCACAATTGTATGTTTTTCAAGGCATTTTGAAAGAATTATACTGAAATACGTGACATGATTTAAAAATATTTGAATTTTTTTATTTGCATAATCTTTAAGATAATTGCTAGGATTTCGATCCATCATATTGAAGTTGAAAATAACCTTACGAATTCACATATGACCATATATTTTTAAGACTTTGATTGTTTGTGTGAATGTTTTTAATCAATACATATAATTTTATTTTTGAAATTTAAAATAATATATTATGCTCACTTGCACGTGTTGCGAAACTCATAGCATAAATCTTTTTTGGTACTTTATAACGTAATGTTTCATCCTTATGCATTTGTATTTTAGTCATATGGAACCAATTCTTCTCCTATAAATAAGAGGCCCAACCCTTAGTTCATCTCACCATTCAAGTGTTTAGGGTTCTCCGAAGATTTTTTAGTGATCGAGATTGGTTTTGATCGAAATCTAAGTGTGTTTTTAAGTTCTTCAATGGTTCCTTGTAATTTCTTATTTTGTTTTCCAAGTTATTTTAATCTCCTTTTATGTTTCTATAATTTTATATTTTGTTCACTCTAGTTTTTTTTAGTAATATAGTTTGAAGTCTTATTTTCATTCGAGCCATTGTTAGTCCAAATTTCAACAACCTTCCGACATTTTTCTCTCATAGGGAGCATCTTTGAGGGTTCTTTGAACATTTTCTCCCGACCAATAAAAAAACTACACATGGAGGCTATCCATACATGCTCGGTCATCTTCCCCCATAACGGCCTCATCTTCATCTCAAGTATTTTAGAGCTTTTCAATGCATCAGTGCAATCTGTTTTACAAATAAACAATTCACGTGATGTCACATATATAGCATATCATTTTTGTTGTGTGGCTATTTGGTGATGTGAGGTCATTTTTGAGTAATTTCAACAGTTTTGACGCATCATCATAATCTCTTTTCCAAATGAGCGGCATTTAGGCAACTTCAATGGTGATTAAATATCTTGACTATGATTTACGTGCCATTGTCATCATCCTTATCATGATTTATTGAATCGGTTAAAGGGGCCTTTCTTAATAATTTCAATGCCCTGGACACTAGTTCATTACACCAATGGACAACATTTTGAGTGATTTCGAGTAAATTGTTTTTTTTATCGTGTAATGTGTTGATCAAAGCAGATGTCCTCATGGAATGTGAGGCTTTAGCCATGTCTGTGAAATCTGCTCTATAATAAAAGCATTGCTTGAGTTATTTTAGGTATAACCAACACTTCATGAATTCTTCTTATATATGATGCTAAAACTACATCTGTTATCTTCGGTCCATTCGATTGTGTTGAGTTATGCAGCTCGTATCAAGGTGAACAACAGATCAACGAGATGATTGAAATATTATAACAAAGCCTAATAACTAGCAAGTTGAGCACCCATATAAAAAAGGAAAATAATTAAAGTTAGTTATAAATGTCTGTTTGAAAATTGATTTAAGTTAGATAATTATTTCATTTAGATCTAAAAAATTTCTTACGCAGCTTCATGAACCAAATACTTGAAGCTATTATGAATATTCATCTTTACCTGACGAAAAGCAATAGATCCCCTCCTTTCCACATCAAGGTAAGTAAAAATCTGCCAAGAATGGATTCCAAACTTCACTATTAGAACTTAACAGGTTAAATATTCAACCATAGCAAAGAAATGAACAAAGAAAGAATCAGGTCATTTATTTACAACATTAAGAAAGAATCAGGTCATTTATTTACAACATTAACACACAAATAACTTCAAATGCTAGAAGTTTCAGCTATACGATGCATCACACATATGTTACACAAACTATATTTGGAATAATTGCTAGCGCTTTGCATATACATACAAACAGAATTTCATTACGCAAACATTATAACAATAATTCTTCTACTAACATAGGAAAACTTTAACTCTATTAGTTCAGAATTGATAGGTATATGCAGTTAATAGTTAGTAGCAATGAGAGCAGAAAAGCGTGCTACTTGTTTAAGAAAGGAACAAAATTGTCCTGCAATTAAGTGGTTTGTGATTCAGATAATTCTGACCTCGCCTTTTTTACATTTCATTCTGTTCATTAAATCAATGTTATTACAATACCGTCTGCTAACTGGAAGTAGTAGAGCACTCCTAAACGTGTCCTAAACAGTTAGGTCAAGTCTAATGATGATGACGTTCATTCCAGAAATCATTTTGCTTTAATTAGTGTCATAAAATTAAGCAGAGCAGCACCTCCCGTTCTCCTTTGCCTTTCTCCCTATTTTTGTAACCGTTTTGCAGAGGTCACTCTGACTGAGAAGTTCAGCTGGAATGGCATGATGAACGGGAAAATTGCTTGTTTGTAAGTTACTCCACCACACTATCAAAAAGTAAATTACCTTTACACTCGGTGTTAGATACTCCTGGAATAAGTGAAACTTTTGAAGGTTGCAGCACAATCAACTGCTGTCAAGTTAATACCTCTTCTAACATGCTCATTAGTTAAATATCAAATGGAAGGAAACGTTCCAAACACTCATCAGGGCTTATCTTATGTATGGACATATAGCTTCAAAATATCTAGAGGGCAAAATAAGAAAATTTGCAGCAATTTTAAGCAACGAAAAAAATCAAGATATTTGTATCGTGATGTTGCTGTGTCATCCGATTGTTGATGATTAAGATTAACTTTCTCTACGTATGTGCATTAAATTGAAATTAATTATTTCTTTATATCCATAGCTATTATGCAACAAGTCCTTAAGACTGGTCTAGGCAGTTAGTTATTGGCAATTTTTAGTCTTGTACTTCGTAAAAAATTGAAATGAGTTGATGAAAATTAATCGTAGCTCATAGTTTTGACATTCTAATTTCTTTTTGTTTGTGTACTTACAGGTTTTGAGAATTGTGAACTTTTGCTACCTGAGAATACTACACAAATTGACTTTACTTTATTTTAAAATATATTACTCCAAACAATGCGTGCACTAATGAATTTAAATCACCCACATGTGCTCCACCATTGCTCTAAACTCTCAATCACATAGTCTGAGAATGCTGCATGCGATGACTTGAAAATATTTTAGATCTCTTGCTCCAAATAATATGTGCACTAACGAACTTAAATCACCCTCATAAGACTTAAGAAAGTTACATGACCTAAGAGTATTGCCTGCTAACCAAAATTATTTTAAAATATCTTGTTTGAAACAACATGTATATTAATAAAGTTAAATCATTCGCATGTGCTCTGGCTCATATGCCAAGTGCTTGATTATATGGTCTGAGAATGCTGCGCGAGATAACCTAAAATTCATTTTAAAATATCTTACTCCAAGTACCGTATACATTAATGAACTTAAGTCATCTTACATGTGCTCTGACCATGTGCTAAATGCTTGATTATATGATCTGATAATACTGTGTAGGTTATAAAATAAAATAAGCTCTAATTATACTGCTCTGAGAAGTATGCACATATCTTTAAACATTACAAAAATCTCTTCTGGAAAAAATAAACTCAAAATCAATAAACAATACATGCTCTCAAATGGGCCATCTTATTCATAGGGCAGAGTCATCAGTCCTACCTCAAATTGTTCGATCCTCCTCTCAATATGGACCGGAATTACAAAACTAGCCTCACCATCTTAGCCGATTTGCTCCTCATACTTAATAAGTTTACAGTTGATAAAAATGAGCCCCTCATGGTCAATCCGATCTTTCTTCTTACAAGGATATAAGTTGATAGGACTGATGCAATAAAGATATTAAGAGATAATTTCCCATTAAAATTGCAATTATGATGATGAAATGGTAATCATTGATGATCGTCGTGTTGAATGTAAATTTCAACATAAGTGATCTATTTTATAAATTACAACAATTAAATTACAAATGAGTTTAATAATTCAAATCTCATCAATGATAGCCATGCTGAATATAAATTTCAACTAGAGGGATCAATTTTTAAAATTAGATCACTTAAATGGCAAATAAAGTTCAACAATTCAAATTTTCCAATTATAGCTATGTTGAATGTAAATTTCAACTAGAGCAGATATGTTTAAAATTAGAGCACTCAAATTGCAAATAAAATTCAATAATTCAAATTTCTTCAATGATGGTCAAGTTAGATATAGATCTCAACTGAAAAATTTATTCATCAAATTAAGCTTTCAAGTTATAAAATCTAAAAACTATTTAAATGAAATTATATCATTAAAGCTAAAAGTAAATCCCCATCCACCTCCATAATAATTTGTCAAAGATCACAAATTTATGATTAACTTAAGCTCACAAATTAAGTACACTAATACATTTACGCTAAAAACAATCTCATGCTAGTAAGGAAGTGACTCAAGTTGTATATTAGTGTGGCTTGACTTGAGTAGTTAGCCTTCTAAAAAAGTAATTTAGCAAGTAGGCTTCACTAGATTATGGTCATAGTTGTAGTTTGTATGTCCCCTTGAAGTTTGTTGCAACTATTTATCGTGAATCACAATAGCTATCTAATAGTGTATAAAACCCTATTTAAGCTAAAGTTGATTTAAATTAATCCCCTTAGACAAACGTCCACATATTGTTCCCTTAGATAAAGCAACCCATGGTTGTTAATAATGACTTTTCTATTAGATTAGGTTGACTGCATTATCTAGTTATGTAGATCATGGTCCATGATAACCTAAAACGAATGAACTGTTGGATCTTAATAACATATTAAATATACTAATACATTTACGCTAAAAAAAATGTCTCATGCTAGTAAGAATGTGGCCCAAGTCCTCTATTAGTGTAACTTGAGTAGTTAGCTCTATAAAAATAGTTATAACCAGAACCTTCTGACCGAGTGATTTAGCAAGTAGGCTTCACTAGATTATTGTCATAGCAGTAGTTTGTATGCTCCCCCAAAATATTTTTTAAACTTTTTATTGTGAATCACAATAACTATTTGATATTATATAAAACGTTAAAGTTGATTTAAACTAATCCCCTTTGACAAACATCCACATATTGTTCCTTTGGATAAAGCAACCCAGGCTGTTAATAATGATTTCTCTATTAATTCCTGCTCAAATCTTGTTTTAAAGTATCTCACTATTTTTACTAAATAGGTTTTAGTAAATTTTGTAAATTCAAAGTTTAAAAATCCTAAGAAGGTTAAAATGCCTATGTTATCTACATAATATATACTGAGGGTTATAACCGTCATTAATTCACAGCCAACACTTTCATAACTGTGTTTTTTCAAACAGATTAATTGCTTCTGAAACACCAACTTCTTAACAACAACTTTTGAACTAAGATTTCATACAACCACAGTCAAAACAAACACACCCTAGGTTGACTACATTATTTCATTATGTAGATCATGCATGGTCCATGATAAACCGGAAAAATGAACTATGGGATCTTGATCGGGTTGATCATCATTCCTTTCAGCATATGCAATAAGCTTCATGTTGATAGTTTTTTATAATAATAAAACTTAAATTGTTGTTGTTATATTCCGAGTAATTAGCACCTTAATAACTAGCCTTAATCGAAAGTGTTATCCTGTTATCAGGATGGGTGATTCACAGAGACTTGCACTTATTGGAAACCACAAATCATAAATAAAAAAGTCCTCATGAAATAAGAGTGAAATATATGGGTATTATTTTATCTACAATATAATTTAGCTTCTAAAAATTTGATGTGGGCCCTCACATAAAATTCTCTCAATCATCTTCAATGAAGAATGAGGCATAAATTTTAGAGCTCGCATCTATTTTTACGAAAAATCAATTATACTTCGACAAAAATTAAATATGATGACTTGAATAAAAATTTCTTGTAGCTCACATCTTCGCTTTTTCTACTTACTTTAGGCGATTTGAATGAATTACTTTAAGGATCCAACAGTTCAAAGGCATCGAGGATTCAATACCGATCACTCCAACAGTTCAAAGGCATCGAGGATTCAATACCGATCACTTACACTATATTGATATCTTTTCATTTGTTTCTTTAAATTTTCTATTGAATCTACAATTCTTGACCTACCATGCATCAAATTGTACCAATGTAAATTTGTCATCACTCTGAGGGCCTGTTTGGGACAGCTTCTGTTTGTTTTGCTTTTGAGACGGCCACCACAGTTCTGTCAAAGGAATTACTTTTTTGTTGCTTTTAAGAAATTTCTGTGATAAGAAGATGTTTTTTTCAACCTACTATTAAAGTGTGATGACTACTACAAAGCTGCAGTCTGACTTTTATAAATAAAATTAATTTTTAATAGCCACCACAGTCTTTCGAAAAATACTTCTTCTGCAGCAGCTTCACAGCTGCTTCACAGCTGCTTCTTTAAACAACTGCAGCAGCTGCCCCAACAGACCCTAACTATGATGCCATCAACACAAATTTTGGCATAACAATGAGTATCAGTAGCATTCAAATTAAATCAAATATGTAGTATTAAATACATCATCCGGAACAGCAATTGAATAATCAGCTTAAATTTCAATAAAAGAAATGCATGGCTGTACAAGTGACGTGAGCTTTCTGAAGAAAAGAAATCTACTGGCTCGGCGCTTATGGCAGAAGATAACTAAAGCTGAGAAACATCATGTAAAGCAAGGACCAGCTTAATTAATCATAAAAGAGGAAGGGAGAAAATAAAAGCTAGCAAACAAAAATAAAATATCTAACCTTTTTGGATGGAAGATTGTCTCCCAACCCAAAAACAGTACAAAAACCACGAAATTTAACTAGCCCGCTGTCCAAAAAAAGAACAATAAATCATCAACAACGCTTTATATAGCATAAATACAGGGGTTCATTACATAATATAACCAAAACATAGCACATGCAAGCAAAAATACCAAAGGTGATGAAATTTAATACATATGTAAGTAGCAAAAAGATGAAAATTTAACGAGCATGCTACCAAAAGCAAGATTCAAGCTACTAAGAAGATCATCAGATCAGGGGTGTTACTTTGGTCAATTGAGCCGGATGTTTACAACACAAAATTTACTTTTACAGACACTATTCAATCCAAATTGTGTAGCCTGCTTGCTAAACAAGTTATACTAAAAAAGGATTACTTTCAAATAATGATGATGGTAGGCTTCCTTGGAAAAGTCTGATATAATTGGGTCATTTTAGGTTTTGTGGTCATATATATTTTACTATACTTAGCAGCGATATCGAGTCCAGCAATGTTATTCTGCTCATTTAGGGCCCATGGTCAGTTCAGACTCATCAAAACCCTAAGGTACATGGATCATAATGGGGCTAGTCAAAATTTGATACGAACCAGTCTATCACACTGGCAACAAGTTGGTTGTGGGTCAGAATACATTTGAGATCCCTAGGTAAATTAACTACATAATCTGATGATACATATTAACAGACATTAGGTTTCAGCTTTGTTATATGAAACAAAAAATACAATGTGCAGGCAGATTTGATTGATCTTATCTTTGCTAACATTCTATGGCTTTCCTATTAAAACAAAACTGCAAAAACAATTCTGCTATGCAAGAATTTAAAGTTGCATACTTGTGTTTGTAGCAAAAACGAAAAACAGGTTCGATGGACCAATGCAGAGTTAACATTTAATCGATAAACGGTGTTTCTTGTATCTAGGAACTTTTACCAATCAAATCAGACGGTTCTTATTTCTACTAACACCCCTTCGTATTGATCACTTAAATAACTACTAATATTATCATCAAAAGTACTTTGCAAGTCCTTGAAACACTTCAAACTCTTCTTGTTGGTGGATAAAATAACTATTGAGTCGCAACAAGCTTCTGATTTTGATTGGAGAAGAGTGGCGACTCACTCTGGTGAATAAAAGATTTCAAATTCTTCAAATTAGAAGGGGCAGAAATAAGAAGAAAATCAATCACCACTCACACATTTTCACCATGCTACGAGCTAAACATTAATAATGAAATAATTGTATATTTTTTTCCTACTGTTGTATCTTTCATTTTCGCTTTGGCATTCCAGCTAAATGCCTTTAATATACTAATTTCATTATCTAATAAATATACTAGTTTCATTATCACCTTGGAGTGCTCTAGTATTAGTCGTCAAGAAGCAGGATGGATCCATGTAGATATTTATTGATTACAAAAAGTTGAACAACTTGACAATCAAGAAAAAAAATCATTTACCCAAGATCAATGATCTATTTGATCAATTAGAAGGTACTACTGTATTTTACTATTTTTACGAATTCATCTGAGACCGGTATATCATCAAGTCAGAGTCAAGGAGACAGTTATAACAAAGACAACTTTTAGGACCAGGCATGGTCATTATGAATTCCTAGTTATGCCTTTTGACTTAACTAGTGCTCCAATTTTCATGGACCTGATGAATCAATCTTCAAGCCGTATGTGGATTAGTTTGTTATTTCTTTTATTGATGATATTTTGATTTATTTAAGAACTGATGAGGATCATGTTAAGCATCTGAAGATTGTATTGGAATTGTTGACGCAGAATCAATTATATTTGAAATTTTCAAAATATGATTTCTGACTGTGGAATATTGCATTCTCGGGACACATTCTCAGTGGATAGAGAATCTGTGGATCCTCAGAAGGTGAAAGCAATTGTGGAATGACTAACTCCAAAGAATGTTATAGAGGTACGCAACTTCCTTGGATTGAATGGATATTACAGGTTACAGGAAGTTCGGAAAACGGCTTTAACAGATAGCTATGTTGTTTTCAAAGCTGATGAGGAAAGGCATTCAATTTGAGCGGACAACAGAATGTGAGAACAAGAGTTGAAGAAACATTTGACCACTGTACCGGTTTTAACTATTCCATCAGGCACGAAGGGATTTCAGCTTTACAACGATGCATCATTGTGAGGCTTGAGTTATGTTCTAATGTAAAATAAAAAGGTAATAGCCTATGCATCCATGAAGCCACATGAAAGGAACTATTCGACACATGACTTGGAGTTAGCTGCTGTCTTGTTTGCTCTCAAAATTTGGCGACATCATTTGTATGGTGTGAAATGCCAAGTATTAACTGATCATCAAAGTGTGAAGTTCATTTTCACACAAAAAGAGCTGAATTTGAGGCAGCAAAGATGATTAGAGCTGATCAAAGTCTATGATCCAGATATACAATATTGCCCTGACTAAACAAATATAGTTGGCGATGCATTAAGCTGTAAATCCATAACCAGTGCAAGCTGGATTATCACTCAGAGGCTAGAGTTGATTGAGAAAATTGACGCCTTAGTTAGAAGTCAAAAAATCATATGATAGCGGGTATTTACATCAGTTTTTAATGCAACCAACGTTAATTGATAAAATTAAAACAGTTTAGAAAGATAATAGTGAATATTTGAATCTTCTGAAGCAATTTCAATCAGAAAAAATGTCAGATCTGACAGTTAATGAAAATGGTGTTATAAAAAATAAGCTGCAATTATGAGTACCTGCTGATTCTGATTTGAGACAGAAAATTCTGCAAGAAGATCAACACAATTCATCCAAGCAACACAAAATCTATAAAGATTTGAAGTTGGCCAGGTATGAAAAAAGATGTTTCTGAATATGTATCTCAATGCCAATCTTGTTAGATTCTAAAGGCTAAGCATTAGAGACCCAACGGATTTCTTTAATCGTTGCTCATACCAGAATGAAAATGAGAAGAAATTGCTATTAGATTTTTAATGTGATTTCCTCGGTCCAGATAGAGCCATAACAGTATTTGGGTTATTATTGACAGACTAACCAAGTTAGCTCACTAATTGTCAATAAGACCAACGGATTCAATGAAAAAGTTGGTCAGATTATATGTCAAGGAAATCATTAGGTTGCATGGAATTCCAAAAGTTATTATTTCTGATAGAGACAGAAGATTCACATTCAGGATGTGGAAAAACATTCAATAAGGTTTAGGTACACAGTTATATTTCAGCCCTGCATTTCATCCACAAACTAACAGACAATCAGAAGGAACAATTTAGATATTGAAAGATTTATTAAGGCTTTATGTTCTCGACCTTGAAAGCAGTTGGCAAGATCACGTTCCAATGATCAAGTTAGCCTGCAACAACAACTATCAGTTCAATATTAGAATAAATTATTATGAAGCGCTATATGACAGAAAGTGCAGAACTCCACTCAGTTGGGTTGAAGTTGGTGAAAGTTAAATGTTAGATCCCAAGCTACTTGATAATACCACAAGAAAAAAATTAGATTAATCAGAGATAGATTGAAAGCTGCTTAGGATAAAACAAAAATAGTATGACTCAAAGCACAAAACAATCCAATTTGAAGTTGGAGATTATGTATTTCTGAAAGTCATGCCAATGAAAGATACAACTAGATTCGGTCATGGAAGCAAATTGGGTCCCAGGTAAATCGACCCTTTTGAGATTATATAAATGATCGATCCAATCGCCTACAAATTAACATTATCTACAAATATGTCATATATTCATGATATAGTCATATTTCAATGCCGAGAAATGGGTTACAAATTCAGATCATAGGATTTCACTTGAAATACAAAAAAAAAAACGACTTATATTGAAGATCCTGAAATTATTTTAGAAATCGATGTTAAAAAAACTGAGATATAAACATAATGGAAGTACGGGCTTGAAAAGAAAACAACATAGGAAAAAGAAGAAGAAATGCTACAAAAATATCCCTTATCAAGTAAAAAAATTTTGAGGACGAAATTTTTATGAGGGGGGAGTCATAATGCCAAAAAATTGAGAAATTAAAATATTGCAAATTTTAAAAGTATCCTAAATTTCGCACCCCTCAAAAGTCAACCAAATTATTTTTATAAAATTATATGCATGAAATCGATCAATTCAAATTATGAACGGATTGAAAGATAAAATTTTGAAATTATGAGCTTAATTGACTTAAGTTAAATTAATTAATCCTAATAATCCCCTAATCTCCCGCATGTGCATTGTACCCAACTGACTCCCACACACTTTTCTCGGCATGCAATAGTTCGATTAGATCGAATGACTACAAATTAAGGGATGATCACTTAAGTGCCACGTTTTTACTCTCCTTGTCGTTGTTATGTGTGACTAGAAGGGTTCTTCGCTCGATTATTTTAGTTGGGTGCGAGCAAGTGGGTTGAGCGGCACCAGCAAAGCCGCATACAACAATTTTAGTGTCCGGGGGATTTCGGTGAGTACAAATCCCTCTCTCTTGTCATTTGAGACTTTCATTTCCTTCCACACACTTTCATTTTAAAGTTTGGCTCATTTTGTGAGGTGCAAATTTTATGTCAGAAGCATCAAAAGTGGCATGCGAGCTTCTGTATGTGATTTAACATGAAATCGGTGTGGGGAAGTGAAGATAAAGGTGTTAGGAAGGGTTTAGGAGAAATGACCAACCTGTCAATCCCCAACAAGTTTGAAATCTTCAAAAATCTTCCTGATGATCTCCATTTTAGGGCAACCTAATTGAAACTTTCCAACTAATGTAAATTTGTATATTCCTGCACGAGTTGAAATTTCAGCGTCAGAAAAGAAAATTGTTGGTTTGTCCGCCTTTTTCTCTACTTTTTTTATGAGACTGCAATCGTCATTTCCTGCAATAGAATCATGGTAAATCTGCGGGAATGCCGCATTATCTGGAGGGGGAAAGGGGAGCTGCATTTGCAAACCACTGTAACATAGGAGGGTTTGGCAGGGTTATCACCGGCGAGGGCGGCGGCAAAGCCCTGAGGCCATTACCGTAGCCAGTGCCAATCTGCAGCACAGTGAGAAACTGCACGAGTGTCGAACGGCTCTGTCGTAGACGACAGAGGCAGAGCCGAGCAGACCGGGGGCTTTGTCGCAGAGGAGACGCAGCAGAAGCAGGACGGTGTCGAGCGGTCGAGCAGGACTGTAGCAAACGAGCGCAGCAGAAGCAGGAAGGTGTCGAGCAACTCTGTCGCAGACGATACGCAGACAGAAGCTGTCGAGTGGCTCTGTCACAGACAAGACGCAGGCACGAAGACGGCCGCAGCACTGCAGCCAGACGATACGTGAAGGCAAATGCGAGACGACGCGAATAAAAGCAGATGACGCGATACGAAGCGACACGAGTAAATCACAAAGTCGATAGACGCTAGAGTTCGCCATGAGGCGAACCCTAGCAGAGCGGAACAACATGTACAGAACAGATCTGCAATTGAATGTATGAATATATGTTAACTTCTTTTATGATAGATATGATGATATACTATGCTATGATACACTGCATGTATTCATTTATGATTTATAAATGTATATGAAATGTCTATGAATGCATGCTACAGGTATTATGTTTTAAGAAATGTCATAATGAATATTATGAATAAACTATTATATGAGTGCTTGAAATTACATTATACAACGATGTGATATTCTTGACTCATAATATTTAAGACAATCTTGGGAAAAGTTGAGATTAGGCGATGACAGAACGTTAGAGAACCGTTAGTATCAAGGGAATATTGATAACAACTATGTTGGGTAAAGCCCAACCTTTATCGATAGTTTATATAACTTTTGGGGCAGGTGACGGTCTATAATGACAGAATATGAAAATAGTTGAGGCCTATACATTTACAAGTAATATTATTATAAAATGACACCTATAAAATGATATTGTTGTAATCACATACGATAAACCACTTATGAACATGTCTATGAACATTTTGATTATAGTTATAATTTCTTAATTATGACATACATGTTTATATAACACTCTCAATTCTACACTAGCTACTTTTCTTTTCATGTTATTTATAATTATAGCATGTTATGACTTATTTATAGACATGTACAGTTTTCAACGAGCATGCACATTTCTTTTTCATATATAAAATATTATTTTAGCATTGATTATTTCTCTGAACTCATTGCTCACTCTGCGTTGTTGTCTTCTAAGCAGAGGCAACGAGCACCGGGGTGAGTAGCCAAGTGTGATTTATATAGTTTTGCACTGTATAGTTTTGGGAGCTGTACAAAATTTTTGGGTACCTATTTAATTTATGTTGGATTTAGCAGCTCTGTATAGTTTATTTATTTCGAGGATATGATTTTTTCCACGCTTCTGAGTATGGATATTAATGAGTTATGTAATGCAACACACCACTTATATTGTGACAATTTAGTTAGACTAGTTCTTTACTCACTTGGTCCTAAGTCTATAAGTCAGGACGAATGCTGGTGAGAATTTAGTCTCTGACTGAATTGTCCGCCTCTATCGCACCTTAGCTTAAAGAAGGGGTCAGTTGGGGTGTGAAACACACCACAAAGGAACTTTGCACCACCTATGAAGAAAAAAAGAGTACCCCTTTGGGTTCATAGAATGACAAATAAGTCCAACTACAATCTCTAGCAAGATCAAGACTCAAAATCATCATCAGGTATTAATGATCAACCTATCAACACAAATTCAACATTATATCCCATTATTGAATACACATCTCATCAGATACTTCCTCCAAGACATAAATCCTTACAGAGATCAGCTACAAGTCTCCAACTTCATTAAAATACCTCAAACCCTAAAAAATAAGAATCAGAAGGATATCATAAAAGAACCAATAAATTTCATTAAAAAAATTACATTTGGCATATAGTTGAGCTACCGAAAGGGAAAAAAATGTGAGATACAAATAAACCATTTCATTAAAATATAGAGCAAACGGAAAGACTGAAGCAACATATAGTAAGATTAGTTGTCAGATGATATACTCAATCCTATGGAATCTATTATCAAGAAATATTTGCTCCTATTACAAATAAGAATACACTTCGCATTTTAATTTTTCTCATTGCTAACCTTAGATGTACATGCAATAATATGATATGTGGAATGCTTTCTTACATAAAAGTGCATCAAACGTTAATATGAATTCTCTATCAGGGCATGGCAGCTCTTTCATAAATAATAAGATGTAAAGGCTGAGAAAGGCACTTAATGATCTCAAATAATTCCCAAGAGCATGGTTTGACACATTTACAAAAGCTATGTATGCAATGGAATATAAACAAAGTTGAGAAAATCATACCAACTTCTAAAACATTTCATTGATAAATAAAATATAACTAGGCAAATCCAAATATTTCCTAGGTATAGAAGTTTCTCGGTTAGAACAAGGAATCTTTATATCTCAAGAAAATATGAAATGAACTTATCGATAAAAATAAGAAAGATAGATAGTAAGCCATGTGAAACTTCAATCGAATCAAATCAATAACTAAAGAAAAATGAAGAAGAAACATAATGGCCACTCAGCAATATCAAAAGATTAGGTGGAAAGCAAATCTATCATATACATGCCCTCACATTACCTTTGCAACAAGTCTTATACGTTTGTTTATATACAAACCCAAAGAATCCCACCTTCAAGCTGCTTACAAAGTCATTAGGTGCCTTAAATGTAGTCTAAAAAAAAGAATTATTTACAAAGAACATGATATTTACAACTTAAAGTATATACTAATGCTAACTTTGCCAATGGATAGAAGTTTCACTTCAGGATACTGAACACATAAGATATTTTACAATATAGAGAAGAAAAAAAACATGTTGCTCCAGGATTTAGAGCTGAATTCTAAATCAAAGCAATTGCTCAAGGGATATGCAAACATTTCTTGGTTAAAATCATATTGGAAGATTTTAAAAATCAGATGGGAAGAGTCAATAGAGATATCTTATGACCCATTAGCATTGCCCGTAATCTCCTACAATATGATCGTAGTAAACATATGCAAGTGAATAGACATTTTATGAAAAAAATTAGAAAATGGATTGATTTTTACTCCATGTCTCAAGAGGAAAATAAATTTCTGACAAATTTATTAAATTGTAAATATTTTACAATATAGAAAAGAAATAAAACATGTTGCTCCAGAATTTAGAGTTGAATTCTAATTCAAAGCAATTGCTCAAGGGATATGCAAACATTTATTGGTTAAAATCATATAGAAAGATTTCAAAAATCGGACAGGGAAAGTCTGTAAGGATATATTATGAACCATTAGCATTGCCCTTAATCTCTTACTACACGATCATAGAAAAAATGTGAAAGTAAATAGACATTTTGTGAAAAAAATTAGGAAGTGGGTTGATTTTTACTCCATTTCTCAGGGGGGGAAATAACTTGCTGACTAATTATTTAAAAGACTCAATAGCCTGACATTTGAGAATACTATAAGCAAACTTGAAAAGGCATCTCTATCACCCAATTCGAGGTAAAGTGTTAGAAGGGTTGACAAGAGTGCCACATAAGAAAAATTAAAGATCATGGATTCATTGCTTCTTTACTATTTGTTTTAAATATCACATGAAATCATTTATAAAAAAATATATGAATTGCTCCATTGGCATTAATAGACAATTCCTAAATGGATTGAACATCAGGATAGCTAGGTGAAATTTTTACATTTATTATTGCAATTATTTATTTTCTTTTTTCCATGTGATTTTTGAGCAAATAAACATTAAAAGAATGTTAATGAACAATCTAAACTTTTCTAGCCATTACTTTTCTATAACTTGTATTTCCAAAAAAAATTCTTTCAGATTTTTATCAAAAGGGTAGAAATTTAATAAAAGAAGAGAAAAACCCACCCTCCATATAGATATTTAGATGTATAATATTGGATATATTGTATAAGAATATTATACCTATATATAATAAGTACCAAAATGAGCTAAGATGGTTTAATACACTATGGATTAATCATCTATTTTGAACTTAAGAACTCAGGTGCAATCTATGGATCATTTATTATAGTCTTAATGTTGTAGGCGTACATATTCACTTCAAGTTACTAAATATAACCACCAAGTAGTGGTAATCAACTGTCACATGGCATGAATATAAAACACCAAATGTCATTTACAAAGCCCATGAGAACAGCTCTGGACATAGGCAGTATGGGCTTCGTATGACAGTCTTGTTCAAGGGATTAATCACCCTTTGGCACGTTAGCCTCTCTTTCCTCCTAAATAAAAAATCCAGGCTAAAAGCATTACAAGTGTTAAGAAATGCACACAAGCAGTAATTTAACTTGAAACGTCAAATAATGATACCATATTATGACTTAAGGAATTAACATTTACTAAAGAAAACAAGATTAACGACACAAGAAAATTAACAAAACGAAAGTCAATTACTTGGAATCTGGATTCATCAAACAAAATTGGTCCATAAGCTCCAGAGCTTCAGATGTGCTTATGCTGAACGACTGCAAAATGGAGACATAATTCTCAAACTTAACGACAGTAAAACGGCAATCACATTGCACACACCAAAAGCTAAAAAACAATGAAAAATGTTAACAAAGGAATGGCTCAGCCAATGAAGGAATAAATTGGATATTTAATACAAATAGTAAAGAAGTAAAACTAAACAATGAAATCAACAAATGATATCTATACTTTCTACGCATTAAGCAGATACGTGAAAGCAGAAAGGACAAAAAATATAGTTTTAGAAGAGATTTGGAAATAGGTGAAGCAATGGTTCATCAACACTCAAAATTGCTTTTAAGATTTATATATTGAACAACAGACAATATCATCCTCTAACAAAAACACAAGAAAATTGGTTCTTTATAGCATGAGATTCTCTCTGACTAAAAAAAATTCAATGGAGATGCCTGCAGATTATCCTTCGATTCCCCAATTTTATTTGGAAGAATTAGGGGCACTTATTGAGAAATTGGACATTTATTTTAACCGCATAAATCTGATTTAAACACTCAAAAAAAAAAAAAAAGAAGTGCATATCCGCAATGCGTAAAGCAGTCCCAAGTCCCAAAACCCATTGGCCTATTATTAGCCAACAACGTCATGAGAAATTGCCTACGCACTAAAAAAAAATTACAAAGGAAAGATTTCACTTTAACCTAGAAAGTATAAGAAGAAATTTTTGTTGTTCTAACAAAAGATTGCCCACTGTACAGATTTAGAGAGGGTTAGATATTGTATGAGACCAGACCAAAGTGAGAGATTTTAAACTGATTAATGTCAAAAGATCCCATCTCAGGGACACAAGCTTCATATATTCTCAAAATATGAAATAAAAAAGAGTTAAGACCAAATAAAACATACCAGGGGATTTCCTTCAAGATGATACTGTCAAAAAAATGCTGGATAATTGTCTTTTTGTAGAAAGGATTTAATATACTTCATGAATGACTTGATATTTATTTTTGACGATTTAAATGTGACAAATAATAAAAAGAAAGCGTCCATTCACATTGCTCCAAGTAATCACTAAATCCTCTTGCCTACTAACCAAAATGATACGTGTAAGGTTGTCAGATTAAGACTAGGAGTCACGTGAACCAATCCCAAACATATATAACGTTATATCTCACCTTGCAAACTATTTTACTTTAACTGCAACAAGTTTAAGATGAAATTTTTCTTGTTGCTTTAGTAAAAACTGTCTACTTTACCATGTGAAATGTGAAGATCTGAGAAGTTTTGCTTCTTTTCAGACTTACCTCTCATATGGGCCGGCCACTATCTCCAAATCTTGGAGGATTTGATTGGAATATCATAGGAAAAATTTTATTGGGAAAGGAAAGATTTGGTTTATATATATATATATATATATATATATATATACTAATTTTTATTCAGATTTACTTCCTTTCCTAATTTAGGTGAGATACGTTTAATAAGGGTACATTTGGATGGTAGTTGCTATTTCAAGAAACAATTGTGAAGCTTCTGTAAAGTTGTTTCCTAGAGAAGCAGCTTTTCAAGAGATGTCAGAAAATTGCTGATGAAGAAGCAGGTGTCTGTTTGGGAGATTTGTTGTGCTGCTGTTGTGATGCTGAGAAATACTGTTTTGGCTTTATATATAATATATATTGAAATAAATATAATTTTCAGAATATTCAAAACTAAATAACAGAAAGGGGTCAAACTGTTAAAAAACACTAATAGTCTAGTCCCTAATACTATAATACATAAAAGAAAACATTAGTTATTTGAAGCAAATGACTCCAATAATGAAAACAAAAATGATAATCAACAAGCCTAGAATGACGTTTGTCTTGAAATCTGGATCATCAAGTCTTCGGGATAATGTCCTCTCCATCCCTACATCTCTCCTTGACTGATCACGGTCTGGAGGTACCTCGTCAGTGTCGTCAACCCAATGGAAGTAATCGCAATCTGTAGGAGTCCAGTTTCCGGGACAAGAATAAAATCTTCTTCTGTAGTTGTCTTCCTTCCTGGACTGATACTGAACACACCTATCATCACAATAACATAGTGAAACTTTCAAAGTGCTTGATGAACGTGACTACAGATTGCGACTACTTCCATTGGGTTGACAACACTGATGAGGTACCTCCAGACCGTGATCAGTCAAGGAAAGATGTTAGGACAAGAATAAAATCTTCTTCCATAGCTGTCTTCCTTCCTGGACTGATACTAAACACACCTATCATCACATTAACATAGTGAAACTTTCGAAGAGCTTGATGATCGTGAGCTCATATTTCCTACTACCATGATACAGTTTTGCTCTAATTTTAAAAAATTAAGTTGACACAACTTTCGAGAAATTCTAAAAAAATATAAGCAGTTTTAAAATTAAGAATTAAAGTTTATCGGTGAACAAAAAAAGAAAAGCACAACAAAAGTTTCTTTATATATTTTGAAAAAATATATCAAGAAAAAAATATAGAGATGAAATATGAATCAACTACAAATAACTAGGCGATCCTACATAAGTAAAGTCATTGCATTCACTAAAACATCAGTAATCTCCTCACTCAACTCAAACATCTCATCGATGTCTTCTCTCTTTGAAGTGTTGTACTCATTTTTCCTACATTTATGTTCTTCCACCAAAGGTCCGGTTTTATGTTAGTTAGCTTTCTCAGGGGTAGGATCATCGTCTAAGATCCTGAAATCGATATCATCTCGAGATAGATGCCTCCATATAAAATTATGGAGCGGGGTCGTTGTAACAACTATCTTCACCTGTTTTTTGAAATAATATGCAGGTATATCTCAAAATATGACCCACTTTTTCTTCCATACACCGAATGCTCGCTCGATAACACTGCGTAATAACAAGTGTCTTTTGTTGAAGAACTCATTCATCCCTCTAATCACTTGGTGTTGCGCTTAAACTCAATGAGGTAATATCTCAAGTCGGGAAATTGCTTCAAAAAACCCCGTTGTAGTGGATATCTCGAATCAACAAGATAATACTTCCTTGAATAACGATAACATTACTAGATTAGCTCAAATGAAAATATAATAGTGATAGATTAGTTAAGTGCACACCCTTGCGGAGGCATCGGGAATTTGTATTCGGGTTGTTGGGTTGCAAATTTAAATATTATGTTGTCGAGTGCACTCTCTTCCCAACCAGTCATCACGAATGTAAAACACATGTTTGAAACCACATACTGCTAATATGTTCTATGTAGCAGCTCCACACCTACTGATATAGACAATCATTTCTTCATTCTCCACGTGTGCATCAACATACGTTCTATCAATTGCTCCCATACAGTCCTTATTATAAAAAAAAGTCATATTTTAAGTTATTTATAAATTTTCTTTTATTAATTGAACAACGAATAGAGAGAGATCAATACCTTAAAAAAAGTCAAGTGATCCCTAAGAATATCCCGAGGTGTTTGAGCAAAAGATGGGTCCAATTGTTTAACAAAATCCGTAACCATTTTAACCAAAGAGTTAACCCCGACATGGAAATGTCTGATGATCGCTTTCGTAGAGTATTGGAAATGCTCATATATTGCACGAATGGACTCATTATGTGACATATTGAAGAGCGTGATAGCTACGACTTCTCGGGAAGTAAATCACGAAGATCCATGCAAATCATAGTTGGATTGCAATTCATCTAATAAATTGCAGAAAAATAGCTTTTGACATTCAGAACATTCTGTGAATTCGGCTTGAATGAGCTTTCATTAGTTCACTATCCCATTTGTCACCCATAGATGACAATGAGACTCAAGTTGTCTTACAAATGTGTCTCTGGTAATACTCATGAATCAGACAAACTGTGTTAGTAATGACTGTCGCTTGTTCAATTATCTCTATAATCTCCTCCTTATTTGGTGGCTCCATTTGTTTGAAAAAATAATGTTAAGCTCATTTCAAAAGAACATGTTATTCTCAATGCAGGTAAATACTTAAATTGCGCACAATGAAAATATTTTAACTAAGGAAATCCACAAATAATCAAACTTCAGAAATAGTAAACACAAGTCATAGTTTACAATGGAAATGTCAAATACTACAAATAGTCACTCTACTATAGTAACAACAAGTAAGAAAAAAAGATGTGCATGACATCAAACTAGTCTGACTCTCAAAATAATAACAACAATGGAAATGTCAAATACTACAAATAGTCACTCTATTATAGTAACAACAACTAAGAAAAAAAGATGTGCATGACATCTAACTAGTCTGACTCTCAAAATAATAACGGAGGTAAAAAATCCTCTGTTCAAGGAGCAATGTGAAGAGAGTCTCCCGCTTGTTTCGATCCTCAGAAGTTTCACGGCAAATAAATAGAGGAGCATGTCCTCAAAAAAATTCTGGAATTGAGTCGAGTAGCTTGACAATATATGTCATTGTTGGGTATGCATGGGGAACAGTGTGGGCACTTGAAGTATTGCTAGTGCAGTTTGTCACCAGCTATGATATCTGCTGGGATAAATGAGCTACCTCAACTTTACTTTTTTTTTCCCTTTTTGTGACGAGGGTGCAGATCGCTTGGAGTTACCAGACTCCCCTTGCTCTCTTTTTTTCTGGTTGTTCCTCGTAGACCTCATTAGGATGAGCACATTTACGCTCATCCAAATTAGGGGTGGGCTCTTCTGTTGTAGCTTAGATGTTGACCTTTGCTGCTACAACATCAAGGAACATAGTATCTGGCTTCTCCTCCAGCTCATGGTCAATACTAGCAAGTCTAAATTTCCTTGCATTCGGTAAAATTTAAAATTAATAAACTTGTCTTCTAAGATGCAAAATTTTAAAGTAAGAAATGTAGAATGTAAGATGTTCCATTTACTGAAATCTTCTATTGCCACCACTTCTCAAGTGCACAAACTGTTTTTCTAACAGGGTCTTATCCAAAATCAGTGCCCCCACTCTTTAGCTCCTTCCACAACTTCCAATCCTTCTTAAGTTGATCTTATTTGTTTTGCAGCTAAGTTTTATCGTACAGTCTACCAGCTCTTTCTTGAAAGAGTTTCGATATATTTTGTCAACCTTTCTTATAGAAATGTGTGGTTGGCCTATTATCATTTTCTCATAATACACAAAAAATTATCTTCATCTCCCTATCCCAAATAACGGATATTCCACATTCTTTTAGTTTACCCATTTGATATCCATGTAAGAAAAAGAAATGTATCAATATAATTTAACATGTAAAACAACAATACATGAACCTAAAATAAGAATATGACAAAAAAATAAATAAAGGCAGTGCTCGAAGTCAATTCATGGATATCAAAAATAGCTCCATCCAAGATCACCAGTTGTGTTATCATAAAGACCAGATAATATCTGTATCAAATTAGCATAACATTTTTTTTTCATATTCACAATGGGTAATCGATTGAGTTGTTTTTTTTTTCATATTTGCTCTACTAAACATTTCACAAGAAATGTGAAATGTGCCCACCAAATCGTATTTTGAAAGCATCACTGTGAATGAAAACCAAATAACCAACGAATCCACAAAAAATCTTAAATAATAAGATCATATAAATCTCGAGAATCATTTCCGATAAGTCAACAACATCAACTCCACCTCAACATATCTCTCTTTACATAGATATATAAGCACTAGTTTTTAGTTTGTCTAATAAATTTTGTTGCCCGAATTGCTTGCTTTTGCATTCTCCTCAGTGTAGAGTAACATTTTGGTGGATGAATGTTGAGCACTGTTTACATTTTTTAAGTTGTTCTCTCCTGAGACTTTTATAAAAAGAATTGCATATGTTTTGTTGCACATTTAAAGTTTACATAATAGATAAGTGGTGATCGGTTGAGCCCTTTGATAGTTATTTTCATCATCCATTTAATATGCTATCCGACATATATCCTCAGTGAATGCATATGCATGAAAATACACATAAAACTCTAAAAGAAACAAATTAAGAATGTTGAAATGTACTTCATTCCATAGTGTCTACTAATTGATCAGTGCCCAAAATTTAAATGCTGGAATGTATTTCATCCTATACCTTCCATAATAATTTTTGGATGCTGCTAACTTATATATAACGTAAACTTCGAATGTGTAACAAAGCATGTGCAATTCTAAGTATAAAAGTCTCAGCGGAATAAAATTGAAAAAGGAAACAAAAAAAAACAGACCCACCCCCCCCCCCCCCCCCCCCCAAGTGTTACTTTACATTGAGGAGGCAAAACCAAACAATTCGACCCGCAAAAATTTGTCAGACAAACTGAAAACCAGTACTCATATATCTATCTGAAGAAAATAAACCAACAAAGAAACTGAAAAATAAACAGATGACTATTGCTCATATATATTTCATCCAATTGTTTCTACTGATTGATCAGAATAGGTAAGGATGTTGCTAACTTATCTATCATGCAAACTTCAGATGTGCAACAAAACTTATGCAATTCTATTTATAAATAATTCAGCAGAAGAAAACTAAAAGAAGGAAGAAGTAGTGCTCAATATTCTCCCCCCCAAAATATTACTCCAAACTAATGAAACAAGAGTAAGCAACAAGAGCAAGCAATTCAACCAACAAAATTTGTAAAACAAATTGAAAACCAGTGCTCAAATATTTATTTAATGAAAATAAACCAATCAAATAAACTGAAATAAACAAATGAGTATTACTCATATATATTTCATTCACATTACTTCTACTGATTGATCAAAACATGTAAGGATGCTACTAACTTATCTATCATGCAAATTTGAATGTACAACAAAGCATATTCAATTCTATTTATAAATATCTCCGCAAAAGAAAACTAAGAAAATGAAGCACTGCTTAACAGTCTCCCTCCAAAAAGTTACTACACACTGAGGAGGCAAGAGAAAACAATTCAACCAACAAAATTTATCAAACAACTGAAAACAAGTGCTCATATATATATCTAAAGAAAATAAACCAACCAAAAAATTAAAATAAACAAATGAGCATTACTAATATATACTTCATCCCATTGCTTCTACCAATTGATCAAAACAAGAATATTACTAACTTATCTATCATGCAAACTTTAAATGTGTAACAAAACATGTGCAATTATATTTATAAAAATCTCAGCGAAGAAAACAAAAAAAAGGAAGCAGTGCTCAACATTCTACATCCCAAAATATTACTCCATACTAAAGAGGCCAGAAACCAACAAAATTCAGATTGAAAACCATTGCTCATATATCTATCTAAAGAAAATAAACCAACAAAAAATGAAATAAAAAGATGAACATTATTCATATAAATTTCATCTCATTATTTTTAGTGATTGATCAGAACAAATAAGATGCAACTAACATATCTATCACGGAAATTTCAAATATGCAGCAAAGCATATGCAATTTTATTTATAAAAGTCTCAGTAGAAAAAAAAAATAGTGCTTAACATCCACCCTCCCCAACCCCCCCCCCAAAAAAAAAAAAAAAAAAAAGACTCCACATGAGATATTTAAAATAGTAAATCTTTAAAAAAACAAATGAACAAAGCTCTTATATATTTCATTATGTAGCTTCTATTAGTTGATCATGATTGATATAGATTTTGTTAGCTTATCTATCATGCAAACTTACAACATTGCATGAAAGCATATGCAATTTTATCTGTAAAATTCTTGCATATACTAAAAAATAACTTCTTAAAGAAACAGATGAAAAAACTCAAATATATCTAATTTCATATATTCTAGTAGTTTATCAGGATAGTTATAAATTTTGCTAGCTTCAAATTTGAAATAACGCATATGAAATCCCATTTATAAATCTATTTCATAAATTAAAAAAAAGGGAAGCAGTGCTCAACATTCTCCCCCCAAAATATTAATCAACTCTGTATAGGAGGCAAGTGAAAGCAAATCGACCAACAAATATGAGTGTAAGCATTTGGAGAAAAAGTCTACAAAGAATTCTTAAAGAAATAGATGTACAATGCTTATATATATTCCATTCCATAGCTTTTACTGTTTGATCATAATTAGTATAGATTCTGCTAACTAATCTATCTTGCAAACTTTAACACTGTATCAAAGCATGTGCACTATGAGAAGAAAAAACAAATAGGTGCTAAAAAATCAGCCCACAAAATGTTCATCTACACATGCACGGGAAAGAGCAAGCTATTTGACCATCAAACAGCAATAGATATATATGCAGATCAAGAACGCAAAAATTTTCACAGAAGAAACAAGAAACACTGATGTAGGCAGCAAACGAACCGTAAAAATAAAAAAAACACAAAGGAGAAAACTTCACTGAAAAACTGCCTTAGCGAGGGAGGGGAGTGGAACCAAGTTTCTGCCTTAACGATACGGGTGACAAAGGAGGGCAGTGATGAGGGCATATGCGAGAATAGAGAGTGGGATTACCAGAAATCCGAAGAAGCAGCGACGTCAAAGGCATCTCACAACGGAGCTCCAGCCGCAAAATGTCCTCTCCCCCTTCTATTTCGGCGTTCAACTAGATGCAGTCCCCAACCAGCTCTGGTTCCACAATGTAAAAACTGTCAAAACGAGTCCCAAATGGGCCCTAATTTTGTAAATGAGGGATTTATTTATCTATATATATATGTACTTGTCGGTCAACTTTTTTTTTCGATTGATTAGATTTATTTGAAAAATAGGATATATGAAAATAATTTTTTAGATTTAATTTAAGTATAAAAGATATATATAGTTTGAATTTTAAAAGTAGTATGTTTTAATTTTTGAAAAATGAGACCAAATGGATCTCATTAGTCTAATGGTTTGCATAATCGTGTCTGATACCGCGAATACTACACCTTCCCGAGAGATAAGTGTAGACTTCAGCGATAGACCCAATCCTGCAAACTAAGAGATTTGTGACATCCGTTTGGTCTGCGAACCTTTTATATATGACCGACAAATTCCCCTATTTAATCTTTGTATTAAATAGGGTTTATTTTACCTGGGTTCCAAGT
>NW_018164922.1:0-376 GCF_001263595.1 Phalaenopsis equestris
ACAAAAAGTACAACTTCAACTAAATTAAAACGTCTTTATCGAAAAATCGGGAGACCCTCGGAGGAGGTAACCTACGGTTGCTAACGAGGCTTCCCACGGTCTAAATGAAATTATGGAACTCATTAAGTTGAGTTTAGTAAATTCATTTGGAATAAGTGATTCCAATAGAAAATAGTGGTACTAGGACGACAGAATCGTGGGATCTTGACCGGTGTCGCTTTAATCAACTTTAATATGCCCATAATAAAATTTAAAGAACTTTAACCGTAGGACATTATAACCAAATGACCTAGAAAACTTAAACTCTGCTACAACGAGGAGCTTGGAGCTTACATGGTGGGCAACCCGGCCATCTTCAACAGCAAGAGTATCTACA
>NW_018164922.1:572-24069 GCF_001263595.1 Phalaenopsis equestris
TAAATCCTCACATCTTCAAGGTTATTTGTGCTGATTACTTCACACAACCTAATAAATAAAAATTTAAAAATTGCAGGATGAAACATCTAAATGATTTCTCCTAAACGGAAGCCAAATAATAAGATAGCCTGGGAAGTCACCAAAGTCCTTCGGATCCGTGACATCCTTTAGTATTTCCTCCTTTGGACTCCAAAACAAAATGTTCTAAATTTGAACCAATCCCCTTTCACACTTCTTAGTCCAATATCTTTGAAATGTCCTTATCATTTGAACTCCTTGACGGTAATTTTTCTTGACTTTTATCGAGAGTATTCATAGGTAACTTCAGTTATCTATGATGTCATTAACTATAGGGGCTTGCCCTTATAGGAAGCTTTTCCCGAACCCAACATAATATAAATCCTTTTTAATTCCTTATATTAAATAGGGGAACTTATCAGCCAATACATTGGTTTCGCAGCACAAACAGTTTTCATACCTTTCTTTATTTTATTTGATCGAGCCTCACTCTCAATTCTTGCGTTCATCCTTCGTGATAGATACATGATTTGAGATAAAGTGCTCTTTCATCTAAACTACGAAAATTATGGGATTAGTTTGACTTCATCTTTTTCAAAATTAAAATTTTTAAAACGCCCTTCCGAAGCGGGCAACGGGATTTCAATTCCGATGACCGACAGCTTCTTACGGGCAAACCCCACACCGTCGGAATGAGGGAACCGTGGGATCCTAACCGGTTTCGCTCTAATCAACTTTAACATACCCCAATAAAAATTTGAAGAACTTCAACCATAAGGCCACCTGATTTAACATCATAACTTGACACCGTAAGAAACTTAAACTCGCCACGACGAGGAACTTGGAGCTAGCATGGTGGGCAGCATGACCATCTTCAATAACAAAATCTGTCTACATAAGCTAAGCCAATTTCTTTCCTTCTTTAGAATTAAACAACAAAGCCATAGGATTTCGAGGTTATCTAGTTATGCAACATAAATCCTCATCTCATCTTTAAGCATTTGTATTGCTTTGCTGTACAATATAAGCCCTAACTCATTTTAGGATTCCGAGGTTATCATGTGCCACGACCTAAATCCTCACATCTTCCAGACTATTTGTGTGATTGCTTCACACAAATGTAAGCCCTAAATTAATAAAATTGGCAGGATGAAACAATTATTTATTTCTCCTCAAGATTAAAGCCAAACAATAGGATAAACTGGGAAGGCACCGAGGTTCTCCTCCGGATCTATGTCATCCCCTAGTCCTTCCTCCTCTGGATTCCATAATAAATGTCCCAAATTTGAGCCATTCCCCTTTCACACCTCTTTTTCTGATTTCATTGAAAATTCCTTTCCTTTGAATTCCATGAAGATAATATTTCTTGATTTTTATCAAGAATTTTTTTAGATGACTTCGGTCATTTAAGATGTAATTAACTATAGGGGCTTGCCCTTATAGGAAGCTTTTCTCGAACCCAGCTTAATATAAACCCTATTTAATTCTTCATATTAAATAGGGAAATTTTCGGCAAATAAAATAGTTTCACAGACCAAACGGATGTCATACCTTTCTTAGTTTATTTGATCGAGCCTCATACTTAAGTCTTGTGTTTATCCTTCAGGATAGATATAGAGTTTGAGGTATAATGCTCTTTCATTTAAACTATAAAAAATATGAGGTCAGTTTGATTTCATACTTTTCTAAACTTAAACGTCCTTTCGAAGTGTGCGACGGTGGTCGGCAGCCTCTTACGGGCAACTCCCCCAACCAAAATAGTGCCGACAGTTATTTGATGTATTATTGTTGGATTGTTGTGTGCGTGTTTTGATTAGTATTTTATAGCTTTACCTAAATGTTGGACTACTGTGTTCCACTTTTTCATTTATGATATAATTGCTTACTTCTTTTTACTCCAGCTTATATAAATATACATGTTGATTAGATTTACCACTACTCAGCACATGTCTTTACTATTTATACCTGTACTATTCTCCTGTTTAAAACTTTTAAAAACTTTTCTCTCCCTTTTCATATTTATTATGAGCTGCACTATTTTAAATTAATAAAAAATTTAACTTTGCAAGGAAGGGAGAAAACTTTTTTTAAATGTAACTTTATTTGTCCTTAGCAGACTATATTTAGTTTGATATTACTTTTAAAACGATTTATGGAATGTGTTGTTATCTTTAGGATACCAAACGTTTAATTTTTAGGAATGATAAAGAAGAACATAATATATAATTAGTAAAAATGTTGAAACTAAAGTTAAGAAATTTAATAGGAAATAATAAGGGAATTGATTTTTCTATTTATAGTACGAAAAATTGAATTTTTGAAAAATGAAGGATTTTTGAATAATACTTTTTTATAGAATTTAGATTCTATATACTTTTTTTTTAGAAACTGGTATTAGATTTTAAGTTAGGGATAAAAAATAAGTTCTTAAATTTAGAGAAGGGATAATGAAATTCAAAATCATTAAAGACCTATCTAGATATAGTAATCCTCATCTAAAAAGAACTAAGGCTTAAAAATATTCTAAAAGAGAAAAAAAGAAAAGTAAAAAAGAAAAGAAAAATAAAGTATGAAAAATGGAGGAGAAGCTTGAGGAATAAGACCTATTTAAAAATTGGCTTCACTTGAATCTTTCTAAGGAAGAAAACTTAAGATCAATTCTTTACTTAATTTCTGAAAACTTAATTTCTGAAAGTATTAAAGTATTAGTAAAAAATATTTGAATATAGATTTCGTAAACTCTAAAATTAATCTGTTTTTTTTAAAAACCCAAAGTTTGGAGAAATTTTAATTATGTCTGAATTAAATGGAAACTCAACATTCCTAAACTAATACTAAATGTTCAAATACTTTAGATATTATATGCTTTACTAAAATTTCTTCTAAGTTGGAATAACATTTCTAAAACAAATTTTTGGTTATCCAAAAAGTAAACCCACAACCACTGGTTAACATTTTAGTTTTTAAAGTTATAGTGTTACTTGAGGACAAGTAACGTTAAAGTTTTGGGGAATTGATACACCTTAAAATTACCTACTTTTAACATACATTTAATGTTCATTTTATGCACATTTTTTATGATATTACACTTTAAAGGAAAGTGTTTTGCATGTTTTTGGTTTCACGTACAAGGAATGGATTTTTAGAGAAAATGAGGGCAAAAAAGAGCAAAATGACACAACATCATATGGCGCCATAGCGCTAGTTTGCAAAAGTGATGGGCACCATAGTTCCCTAGAGTGTCGCTATAGTGCCAGAAATAGTTTCTATAGAATATGCAATGAGTTTGGAAGAATTTTGAAGGGGTTCTTGAAGTGTCTCTTGGTTTTTTTCAGAGATCTATTAAGTAGGGTCAATGGCTGAACAAAAAAGAGGTCTTTTGGAAACTTTTAAAATATTTTTAGGAGATTTAGAGAGTTTAGTGGGTGCATGAGTTCATATTTGATGGAATTTGTAATGTTTAAGAATATTTTGGAGATTACTTGAAGGAAACTTCAGAAATTTCTTAGAGAGAAGACATAAGATAAGTACTTTATATTTATGTTTGAGTTTTTGCTGTTAAGACTTGACTTTCAATACAAATCACGTGTTTTTATTCTATCTCTTTGAATTATGAGTAGTTTTTCTTTCTTTCTTCTTGCACGAGAGAATTAATCATGTGGGATGAGAATGATTTAAAGTTTTATTTTTTATTTTAAAATTTTTGATGGAATTTTCACCAGTTTTTCATTGACTTTACAAACTGGCCAATTGTGATGTTAAAATTCATTGTGAAACATAATGACCCGGGAGAGCTATGATTTCACTCAACTAGTGAGTACCACACTTAGCTTTGAAAAGTGTCGTCGCAATCGTCCTAGGGGAAGTACAAATAGATGGAGAGATAAATTTTGATGAGGGTAGAATTGATGTTTCTAGGGTGACAGGCTAGATTTTTTATCAATTCGATCTTGAGTTTGGATCTAAGGGTCCCTAATAGGTCCTATAGAGAGGCATAGCTATAGAGAGGAATAGGTCCTATAGAGAGGCATAGTGGGTAATCTAGAAGTGAGAGGATATAATCTACTCAGCACTACTACACAATCTAAAACAAACTTAAGATTAGCTAATGTTCTTTGTTAGCACCAATAGGGGCTAAAGAATAGTTATTATCCTATTTGTCATAATACCTAATTTTACATTTTTAACCATTCAATTCCTACGCTGATTAAATCTATTTGCAAGGGGAAAGATCTTTTCTTAATACTTGAACTCTTTTAAACTTTATTAGTATTTTAAACATTATTAGCCTTTTAAAACTTTATTATTATTTTAAACTTTGTTAGTCTTTTAAACATTGATCATACTTTCTGCTTTAATTTAGAATGCACATAAATTTAGTTTTAATCCTTTAAAAATATTTCAACACCATTCTCCAATCATTTTTATCTGCAATTTAGATAGAAGTTTTTCTAAGTCATTATTAAAAAGTTATAGCTTTCCCTGTGGGTTCGATACTAGGGTTTTTAAATAAAACACTATATTACTCGAAATGATATGTATACTTGTCTAGTACCCCTATGTCGGTTGCCAAATTGGTGAACATATTATATTGAAAAGACAAGACCGAACCGAGCACATATATGTCATACTTTAAATAAATAAGTACAACACCACAAACAATTTATCTATCCAGAGGAATAGACACATTACTTACTAATGAGGCTCGATTAAATAAACTAAAGAATTTATGACATTCGTTTTAGTATGCAAAAAACATTATGTTGAACAACGAATTTCCCAATTCCAATATAAGAGATTAGACAGGGTTTTTGTTAAGTTGGGTTCTAAAATTTCCCATAAGGGCAAGCCTCTACAGTTAATTACATCTTAAATGATCTCACTTAAGAAAACTCTCAATTTAGATCAGGAAATATTATCTTCAAGAATGTCAAAGTTTAGTACTTTCAAGGTCAGACAAAGGAGTGTGAAATGGGCAAGGCTCAAGTTTGGAACATTTATTATGGGATCCAAAGGAAGAAAGCTAGGGGATGCCATGGATCCTGAGGAGAACCTCAGTGACTTCCCAAGTTAACTTATGGTTTGGTTTCATCTTCAAGGAAATATTATTAAATGTTTTATCTTGCCAATTATTGTTATTTAAGGCTTACATTTGTATAACATAATCATACAAATAACCTGAAAGATAGAAGGATTTATGTCATAATGAATGACAATCGTGGTGCCTAAAGTGAGTGAGGGCTTATATTGCACAACATGACAGTGCAAAGGCCTAAAGATAAGTTGAGGCTTTAAGCTGAATTAGATGGGCTACCTCAAAATCCTATGGCTTGTTATTTAATTCCAAGGATAGACTTATTATTTTAGATCCATTTGCTCTCTCAATGTTGTTCTTCTGTGCTTCCTTGTTATGCTTCTCATGAAGTTAGCTCCAAGTTCCTCATCGAAGTGACAACTTCAGGTTCAAGGTTTAAGGGGTTATGCCATGTATGTTTAAGTTTTTTTTTTGTTATTATTCAATTATCTTATTTTGGGGAAGTTAAAGTTGATTAGAGTGACACTGGTTAGGATCTCATGGTTCCCTCATTCTGTTACCACTATTTTCTATTGAATTTACTTAGTCTAAAAAAGTTGTTAAGCTCACTGTTACCACTATTTTCTCTTGAATTTACTTAGTCTAAAAAAGTTGTTAAGCTCATTTAAACTGAGAAAATCTCATTAGCAACCGTAGATTTCCGCATCTGACGGACTCCCATAAATTTAAAAGAATGTATTAAGTTTTTTTTTGTTTTAAAAAGATGTTATTTTAATTTTTTGAAAACATTTTTTTCGTTTTTTTTTTGTTTTGGTATAGTTTTGTAGGTAAAGTAAATAAATGCAGGTAAGAAAATGTTGTAAAGTAAATAAATAAAATTGCATAGCATAAAATAGAAATGCTTACCTAAGTCTTTGCTACCGCTACATGATTAACATCATAAAGCATAATATATTTGTAGGAAATTTAAATAAATTATTGGTAAGTGAACAGAAGCACCAGGTAAAAAGGTCAGAAAAACGAGTCAGGAAAAACACAAGTGAGTAAAAGAACACCTGTAGTCACATATAGAAAATCAAGACTATGTGTAAGACATTGGTAAAGGTGGGGCTCAGAGCTGGACTGTGTGCTTCCCAAACTTAAGTGAGAGCTACCAACCTGTTAATCTACAGATGACAGTCCTAACCTCAATCTAAGTGATTAACTATGGACCTTTATAATTTTTTATATTTAAATTTAATTTTAATGCATATAAAATTTACTTTAACTGATAAAAGAGGTTTTATTTAAAACATTATGTAGGGTGGTCTAGTTCACAGGTTAATTAGTTCGATTGAGCTAAGACTACTGTCAACCTAAGAGTATCAGGGGCAATTATCTCCTTACGTTTCATCGAATAGTATCATCGGTCCTTATCCTCTCTTCTTATTGAAGGCTCTTGAGGTAGGAGATACTATTATAAAATCCCATGTTGTATCCCTTATTTTAGCACACATTAGTGTTATCGTCATTGCCCTAGCCACCTAGACCTCAGACTTACACAAGTCTGATGATCCATATGTAGCAAAAAAAATATCCCTAGTTTCTCACATGGATTTAAAAACCTTAGAGAAGACTCAAATCCCTGAGCGTTGGGTCAATTAATGTAGGATAAGTAGTGTAGGGCATTTATATTGATTTAGGCAAATTACTGGGTCCCGAGACATAACTTGGTGGGTCCCTAAAAGTTTTAATGGATGATTTTCTTGAACAAAGAATAATAAGTTCAATTATCCTTCAAAATATCCAAAAGATCATAAAAGTGTGCAGGGCATAACCCTAAGCAACATTTAATACCCTTTGAATTGTTTTGAGTTCATTTGGACTTATTAAGTTGTTCAATTAATTGTCTAAAGTTAAATTTAAATTCTTTGGTTCAATACACCCTGCGCTCAATGAAACTTAGTATTTCAATCATCCCACAAGTGTGGTACTCACACTTTCATCTGATGTTTTATTCAAGAGTTATATAAGTGGATGCCCATAAGGACAAGCTCAAGTCATTAAGGTTCTTGTGCTCACATGTAAGTCGGGCTTGTAGTGTTCTAGAGGTGTTCATGGTTAATTAATTTTCTCTTTTCTAAACATCATTAGACAAATTTTAAATCAAGCCTAGTTCACTACTAAGCCCTTAAATCCAATATTCGGGGTAAATTTGCAATAAACCAAAAATGTTAAATTAAGTAAAATTCAATTCTCATTGAAAGAACACACTTATCATTTCATCACAAATCTGGGGCTTCAAATAAGTGAGTTATTACCCTAGCTTAGGATCATCCGATTAGGTTAACTTCCAAGTCACAATTAGTTAGAAAAGTTACACTTTTAACCTTATTGTAGAAAAGGTGACAAGTTGGTTTCTACCTCTTATCCATTATATTTCAAGTATCCAAAAGGTTTTATTATGATCAAAATAACCCATTTACCCTTTGATTAATCCTTGAGTTTAATTATGACATCAAAGTTCCAAAATTATCATTTTACCTTTAGGGCTCTCCACTTCATAACTCATTAAATTGAACTCAAATAACTTTGAAATATTTAAGATACCCCACTTATGGGTCAATTATAATATCAGAGGCAATGTTATGATTTTTTTATCTTTATTTAATGTTTAAAAATTATTTTATCTCCAAAAATAAGGATTTTCAATGTTGATTTATTTAATAAATCAAAGTAAAGTTTCATTCCTTAAGAAAATTATTGGAGGTTCCTCTAAGTAAGAGGACCACTTGGACTAAACTTCATGATTTTTGAATTATATTTTAATTATTACAATTATTTATTTATTATAGTGATTAATTAAATAGAAAATATAATTTAATTTCAAAAATAGTTTTTTATATTTCTCTTAAATAATCTCACTAAGTCCAGAAAACTCAGAGAAACAAACTTTTCATTTTTATAATTTTTACTTTATTTATTATGATTATTTCAATGAAAAGGTAAAGAAAAATACATTTTTTACATTTAAAAAAATACATAAACACATTAGAAAAATTAGAAAAAATATTTTAAAGGATTTCAAGTGATCAGGAAACAATTTGAAACTTTTTTGGTGTATTTTCATATTTTTAGAATTTTTAATTTAAAAGGTAGCTAAAAATGTACAATTTACTTTAACCTCAATTATGTGATTCCTATGTGCCCCCCGATCACAGAGAACACTTAAAACAACCTTTCATAATTTTTCTATTTATATTTCATTCATTATATTTATTTTAGTACAAAAATCCCATTTCACCTTGAAAAATAGGTTTTGATATTAAATTTATTTCAAATGGGTTTCAATTTTTTACAGATGGTTAAAATGGTTATTATTTATAGTGTGGAATAATTTTTAATTTTTTTTTTATTTTACATTATATTTATTTGAATTTTCATGAGTTTTAATGACTTAATTAGCTGTGATAATGTACATAATTATTCAAATTCATTTTACATTTTTCCTAGAGTCCTCTAACCACAAAAAAATTACCAAAATAAGTCCCATATTTTTTTATTTTTATTTATATTTATATAATTATTTTAAACAAAAAATAGGCTACTAGTCTTGAAAATTATGGCTTTTAGGGTTAGAAGTTTTCTCTGACTTAGAAAATATCAAAGAACATCTCTAACCACATGCACAATAAGCCCTCCAAATTTCAAGCCAAGGTGATTAATATTTAATTAAACATAATTAAAATACTATGGAGTATTTAATTAATTAAAAATAAAATACATGGTAAATAATTTTTATTTTTAATATTTTTATTTTTATTTTTAATTCTTAATTTTGTCTTCTGAGCAACAAGGTATTTTTATGATTTCTCTATATCAAGTTATGTATTTATAAAGTTTTTGAATTTAATTAAATGAAAATACCCTATTTTTCTACTTATTCACGTGGCGACCAGCTCATCCTAGGCGGCTCAGAAACTCCATGTGGCACACTCTCATTTGACGTTGCCTTTCGCATCAGCTGCCATGTGACCCATGCTTTATGAACCAATCTCCCATCCGACTCCTCCGTCGTTCGATCAATACACAGCGAATGAATGACATTTGTTCTTTGTCCCCAAGTGACTCAACCCGAGGATCATCCAACTTCTAGACCTAAGATCTCACTCGATACTCAACTAAAGCACATGAGGTTTGTTCCTATAGCTTCATCTAGTCAAGGTGAACCTATCTATATGGTTGATCAAGCATGAAACACAAGTCCACTTCACAATCAATGAAACTAAGGCTAAAATTAGGGATTTTGAAATATACATTTTCCCAAGAGGTGAGACCTTGATTGGGTGATTGTGGAAGCTTCAATATAGTCCAACGCACCTCCTCAAAGTGTCACCTTACTTTGTTATAGAGTCTGAGTAGGAATTCAACCAACAGGATGTGCGGATTTGGTCTAGGAGTGGGTTAGAGGGCTCAATAGATGGGGATTTCGGAGGGGAATTTCCTTTTTTGGTCCGAGGAAGCATTTGGATTGATTAATTGGAAGTTTTGTGGAGTTTGGTGGAGCGATAGAAAAAGCTCTGGATTTGGGTGGTTAAATTGTGCTTGGTTAGTGGGTTTGAATAGCTGAAAATGGTGGTGTTAAACTCAAGAATATTGGAGGAAACTCTGTGAGAAATTTAGAAGGCTCTCTCTAAATAATTGACAACATTCACTCTTTGGCCGTGAGAGGGGAGGTTTAAAAAGCCATGGCCATCGTGTTCAGTTGAACAATCCAAGGGGTGGAAAATGCTACTTATGTGGAGGGTTGAGCAGCGCAATTAACCAATTAGAATGATACACATTGGATGGGTACAATTCAAGCTTATTACATGGGGAGAGCTTCTCAATTTTGGGCTTTTTGACCACTAGGCCAGCCTGCCAGACCAGGGGAGGTGGCTAGCACGGTCAGGGGAGCCAGAGGGAAGTTTAATTGTGATTAGGATGGAGGTTTAGTCAAGTGATGCAAAGCTTGGGTCATTTGGCCAAAAATGGGAATAATTACCCCAAAATAAGGTACCCTTGGTCCATGCCACATCTAGGGTGGGCTAAGAGGATCTAGGTTGGTTTCTAGAGTCCAAATGGCAGTTGTGGTGGCCCAAGTTGGGCTAGACCAAGTGGCTGAAATTACGTTTAGGGCTTGGGTTCAAAATTTGGGATTTCGCTTCAACTTGGGTTTGACCCTAGCTAGAGCTTAGATTTTGGTCAATTAGAGGTTCAATTTGGTATAGAATATTGCCATGATGGATTTGGAGTTCAATTGGGTTAAAATTGGGAAGTCATGAAGTACAATTTAAAGAGATTTGGATTTTGGGGTAAAATTGGGGGTTTTTGTTTGGGTTGGATTTACATTTGGTTTGAGTTTGTTTCCAGGACAATTGAGGATTCAATTTGGTCTAGGAAAATGTTATGAATAGTGTAGGAAATGAATTTGGTGGAATTGAACAAGCTAGGAATTTCAATTTGGTGGAATTTTCAAATTAGGCCTATTTGGGGCATTTAGATTAGGCTTGAGATTTTGACTTGAAATTGGATTCAGTTAGGCTAGAATTTGGTTTCAATTGGGTTGGACATGATGAAATTTTATTTAGATTTAAAATTGGGGAAGTTTGTAATCAATTTGGTTGAAATTGGGGGTGAATTAGGGGAATTTGGGCCAATTTGGGCCTTTAAGGGTAAAATATTTGGGCCTTTAAGGGTAAAATTGGATGTTGGTCAAAATTTGTCAATTTGGTCAAATTAGGCCTAATGGGTGGTTTTGATTGGTTTTGGGGATTTTGGAATGATTTGGGAGGTTTTGGGAATTTATAGGCCATGAGGGGCATTTTGGTAATTTTGGCATTTTTGGTAAAATTTGGGTTCAATGGAAAGGCTAGTCATAAAACTACCCTTATGGTGCCATGAGACCATGGGAACCTCATTTTGGATCCTCCATGTGTTGGTCTTAGCCTTCCTAGCCAATGGCTAAGGGTTTTGAGGGACCACCCACATGAGTTTCCAAAAGAGTAGGGAATCAGTTTAAAGACGTCTGCTTGGTTTAGTATTTTAGGTTGTGAGTGAAATTGAGGGGTTCAAGTGTGTGTGTGAAAGATTGACCAAGACCACACCACGCAGGGCTAACCATAAGGCTAGACAGTCCTATGGGGACTCCTGTTGAGCTCCCTCATGTTGGTTCCATCCTACTAAGTGCTAGAGAATAGAACCAAGCATGTGAAACTTTAAGAAGAGAAAGGAAGTGTTTAGATTTCTATTGGGGGGTTGGGTTCCATCACTAGTCCTCTAGGATAGTCAACAAGAAAGTCTTATAGCTAGATCCTAGGCTTCTAAGGAAGAAAGACTAGACCTCAACAAAAGTGAGGTCAACACCTTAATGTGAAGGTTTCTTATTTCTTTTCTAAATTATTTTATTTATTCACACTAGCCACTAAATATAAGGTGGGCCAAGATTTTGGCTAACTTTTGGAATATAAATATTAGTGTAATTGCGGGTCGGGTCAGGCATCTTCCTTGCTTAAGGTTGAGGTCCTAAGGGCTGTATTTTCTTCCACTTCCTATTATTTTTCTTATTATTTTGAAGAGAAGATTGTATGAGAGAGAGAGTGGTGGAGAGGAAAAATTATCATTTAAGTATTTTCTTTCATGATATGATTGAAACAATGATTTCCATGGATTTGTTTTTAGTATTTTCAATCATTAGTAGCTAAGCTCTTTTCTGCATCTCTGATATGTGAGGCTCATGGTTTTGTGGCTTTCTCAAATTATTTTCTCCAATGACATTTTTTTCAGCTTTCATGCAAAATTTATCATCTTCACCTTTGGATTTCATTTAATCCTGATATGGCTAGTTAAGATGTTAACTTCTTTTTTGATCTATAACTTCCGAGTGTCGTACAGTGGAATGAATGGGTTAACCAAAAAATTCTAGCAATAATTGGCATAATCTATCAGGATTTTTCAACTTAGAGAGGTGATAAAAAAAATCCTTGGAAACATCAAGGGGTTGAGAGAAATTTAACTTCATGATTTTTTATTCTTCTTCTAACCTTAGAATAGGCATTAGAAGAACATTTTATCTTTGTTGACAGCTACTACATTGGGTAACATCTAAGAAAACTATGAACCACATTGACACTTTAATCGCAAAGGCTCAAGCTTTATGTCTCTTGAAGAATCGTAAAGTTTCTCTGCTCTATGTTTTCTTTATTTTCCAACTCATACTTTTGATTTTTATTTATGAGTAGGATTATAAGAATTCAATCACTTGCTTATGATCATGTTACATTAGGTTTAGGAATTTTTGAAAACTAGAGATTCACCTATTGAAATATTTCTTAGTCCTTTTTATGTGAGATCAATATCCAGTACTCTGAATTCATATTAATAGTTGACACATATACTTGTGTGATATGTCTGAATTGCTTCATCGCAAATTTTTTGAGCCATCACATAGCACTGCAGAGGCTTATTTTCCATTTTGAATTGCTTAGTAGTGTTTCAACACTCTCATAGTACCTTATTGTAATAATGCTTCTATAGTAACTTTTGCATTTCTTTCTTATTTCTAAGGAACTTTAGTTCATGCTTTCCCTATTTGTATCATTATTTTGTATCCAAGTTTGAAATCTTCATCTCCCATAAAGTTAAAACGTTTTTCCAAAAATAATTTTCTTAGTGATAATAATACATATCATTTTAACTTAAAAATCAACTCTTATTTCAAATTAACTTGCCGTCTTAAAAATACACCATTCAAAAAAGAGTTCTTCTCTTTAATTTTGGGATGCTTTAGAAATTCCTACCCAACTTTGTGGGCTCCCACTTTCCTCAATGGATTAAAGAATCTCTTTTGGTTTCATTACCTTTCAGTTCACATGAAAGTGCAAGTGTTGGATCATGATTGTACTCCTCTACAATTACATAAGTATTATAAAACTCTAATAACTAACCCAGGGTTCTCAATTATTGAAGAACCAAAGTATACATGAATTCTCCTTTTAGAGTCCCAGATCCAAAGCTGCATGAGCAACAACAAACTCGAGAACCTTACTTGGCAGCAACTCTTACGAGAAGTAGTTAAAAAATTCATAAAATCTCTTCAAGCTCTTACAACATTCTTAGAAGTGCCTACAAGTTCTTTAGTGGATTTTAAGCTCCTGTAAACTATTTTAGGAACATCTCCTTGAATTAAAAGAAAAAGCTGACTACTGATATCAGAAGATAAGTGAAAACTTTAAGCAAGATTATTTTATTCATGAAAAATAAGCAACACTTTTGGGCATTATTAATTTTAAGGAGGGAGATTGCTAGTTTAAATGATGCAATGTGATCCATGGGATAAGTCTTCCCCAGATATAATTCCAAGGATAAAATTTTAAACTCAAAGGGTGGCTTTATGTTGGCCAAAAATTTACTGCAAAGTATGTCAACCTATCATGCAAGTATATGTGTCAAGTAATATGCTGTCTCAGAGTCTGCTTTTCGAACCCATAAGGATAGTGCCAAAATATTTCTACAAGGTGAAGTTCTAGTTTATTGAACCGCTAAATTTAGTTTGAAGTATTCAAATTCAAGAGATTAGTTTATCAGTCCTAAAAATTCAGTAAACATATCTAATAGGAAAAAAGTGTTGGGTTTCTTAAATATGCAAGATTCATATTCCTGTGACATAGGTCAAGTGATACTTAAAGTTTTTTTAAGGGCCCTTGCTATAGTTAATAACTAGGGATAATATTTTTCTCCTTTTGCCAATGCCTAGGTCACAAGAAGAATTAGAACCCATAAAGTTAATTTTCACTTAATCCTATGGTGTTTCCCTGGATTCTTCCGATTCTCTGAATATATTAAAAAATCCTACTAGAATATGAACATTCTACCAACTTTTTCTAGTTAACCTACTTGTTCTACTATGCAATGGGCAAAAACTATAGTTCATTAAGGATTTTAACATTCTTATCATGATCGTTAAAAAATAAATTGTGATAGGAATGTTAACACATCAACATCTAAAATGTATGCATAAAAAAAGCATTGAGGGAACAAGAAATCCATAGCATGAACACAATAAGAAATCCACAAAACTTACATCGCAAGAGTACAAAAAAAAGATACATTGGATGATGAAAGAAAATAGGAACGTTGTTATTGTGAGCATAAAAATGAGACAACACAGGAAGTGCAAAAAACTCAATATAGAACCAATTGGTCCTCTCAATACATCATGATCCTATCTGATTAATACAAGTATTCATGGATCTCTCTAGTACAAATGCACTCAATCTCATCTTATAAGATCATAAAACTCCTCAAATAACCATGAAAAAGAAGAAGAAAATAAGAAAATATACTCTTCCGAGTTAACTCGAAGACACGAGCTCCAAAAAACTTCCCTAGGCAAAATGCTCTCTCATAATCATAAAAACATATATTTATTCTTTTTTGAGGCATTGTAGGTCAAAAATAGGCACAATATCTCCTAAATTGGCAAAATATAAAAATTTGCGTTTTGAAAAGCTGACACGTGGGTGCGTTGGTGCTCGCATCTAGAGCCGGATCAGTGAGATATAGTAACTCTAGCAGCACATAATATGTTGGGTGCGTGGAGGTACTATTGTGGGTGTGTGTCAACACCCATAACTAGAGAGGGGTGTGGAGCGACTAGATCTATGAGATACAGATCTGCGATGGGGCTACATCTGGCGTGTGAGTTTGCAGGTGCGTGTGCGTGCTCTTGCAAGTGTGCGCAAACATGCAAAAATATAGAGCTGGTTGTGCAAAATCTAGTTTTAATCATTTTTGTTCCAAATTCACCACTTTTGCTTCCCCAAGCAGCTTAAGCCCTATATTCTGCATAACACAAGAAAAAAATAGCTTTCTAAAGCATACTATTACGATAAATAAGGGAATTAACATGATATTTAATGCATAAAAAACAAAAAAAAAACTTGTATCACTTTACTTCCATGATCTTTTTAGAGCATGCATCTCCAACCAGCCTTTTTCTTTTCCTCTATCTTGCATTCTTAGTTTTGGTACAAGGTTGAGTCTTCTGTGTTTAGTTATTATGTTTCATCATCATCATCTCCCTTATTATATTAGAAAGTAGTGCCTTATGAATTTCAAGCTATCTTCTTTTCAACTTAGAGTTAGAGGATTTAGTAGGTAACTCCACTTCGGGTGCTACCATAAGAAAGTGCTCCATAACTTTCGAGTTCACCTAGGTTGCCTTGTTTATTAATTAGGCCAATTTTTGTGTAATGAACTCTATAGTGCCTCCATGTTCATAAAAGGATCTCTATTACTAATGTTCACTACCTTGGAATGACTATCTTCCTCTAAGTGTCACTCAAAGGAGATGAAAGGATGTTGATCCAAATTTATTCAAAAGACATGCCACCGATGTCAAAGTAATATTGATTGAGGTAGAGAAAAAGAGAATAAATAATAGACACTCAAAAGAATGGGGCTAGACCTATGTTATAACATGTGTGGCTTGTAGGGCATGTTTCCCATGTAGCTCATGATCCCCCTTTTTAGTACATGCAACATCCTTTTATATATAATAAGGTATTATGATTATTTGAATGGAAGGAATATATACTAGAAGTACACATTGATGTACAAAATTGAGGCCTATCTTGCAACACATGAGGATCTGCAACATTTCCTACTACTTAAATGATCTTGTAATGTTCTTTGTAATTGATTGATGGGGCTAGTTGATGAAGCTGCATGGTACCAATTTGATTTTGGCCAAATTAGTCGTTGATATGACCCAAAATGATCATTTGGTGAATTCATGATCCCATTTTTGGATAACTCTACTACAATCTTGCACTGAATTATTAATTCCAAGATTAGTACAAATGCACATGGATTTGAGGTTAATGAACAATTAAAGCCCCTTGCTCAGGTTGTGTTAGGCTAATGAATAGATGACATCAATTATGCTCATGAGTTGTTTTGATCTTGATTGGTTATGCATTTCCCCAATGGGTTAACGTGTCTTGATCAACATTTCATGAATTAAGCCATGAACTGACTTCATGGGTTGGTACATTTAACTTGACATATGAGGAATTTTGAGTGCACTGTAAGGGTATCCTTCGATCCCTTCTACCGAGAGGCTATTTTCTTATTTCTATAACTTATACTTTCACGTAAGCTCTATAGAATACATCATCTATTCGCTTTAGTGTTCCATAAATACTACTCCTTGTTTTTAAGATAGATATTTAGTAAATATGAATGCAAGGAAATAATGCCTTTCTTAGAGATGTCCGTTCATTTCAAATCTCTGAGACTTATCACTTCACAATTAGATTAAGGAGTAAAAATTAAACATAAAAAAAATGTGCTTGCAAACAAGTAATTGTTTTTTATATATAATTAAAAGTTGGGCTAGAGTCGTGATACCCTTAAGTTTATTTATATCTAAATACCCTAAAATGAATGGATATTTAGAAAAAACACACAAAATATATTTGATATAATCAAAATTTCAACATTTTCTTCATTAATTTCTAGAAGAAATTAGTTCACTTGTTTTTATCTAGGCATATATGAAAAATATAAATTGAATGCATGGCCATATTTTGATGGAGACTTACATTTATATCACACTAATCTTATATACTTACATATCTAACAACTAAAATTAAATATTTATACTTATACCATTATGATGTCACATCCCTATTCATAAAACATGTTTTTATTTTTTATGTATTTATAGTGATATTACTTTCGGGCAAAGTGAATGCTCGAATCCAACACATTTAAATTTATAATTTTTTTCAACCAGTAAGTCATGTATGCAGATATTTTCAAACACATGTTGCTTTGCATCACCTTCTTGTGTGTTTTCATTCTCAAACCTCTTCTATTGAAAAAACATTTCCAAAAGTAAATCATATATATATATAATATATATATATATATTAAATGCAAGTTGGCTGATTTTCTATTTGCTAGACGTTAAGAGAAAATGTGGCAAGTTATCATCATATTAATTTTTATTCGTGGACTTTAATTATTGATTTTATGCCCATTGAATTTATAGTGTTCTCATCCAAAAGTAAATCAAATAATTTTTAAGCTCATTCTAGAAAAAAAAAATGAATTATATTTTAACGCACACACATTGTTGGATCCTAAATTGTCTTGTGGATCATGCTTACAGAATATAGTGTTAGCCACATGAAAGAAGAAGAGAGAAGAAAGATTTGCAAATTTTATACTTTTAGTGAGGATTATGTTCCTTTTTTCATTGAAAAATGATCCTCATACTTATAGGTAAGATTAGTAAGTTACATGGTTGTCCCTTATTAACAAAGGAAAGTTACTATAATTAATGAGCTGTTACATTCATACATTTGTAACTAAATATCATTTATTTAGATCCTAAAATAGATACTAGTGCCGCTATGGTTCTATAACTGCCTTGAACATAGCTTCACAATTTTAACTGTCCAATTTTGTTGTTTGGAGTTCATTTAGTAGGTCATGATTCATTCGACTGACTCAATATCATTCAGTCTTCGTCAATGATCTTCGATCGCTCATTCTGTGGAGATTGAATATGAAAATACATCATCCCAAGATAGGATCACTTCATTGGCTAGAGGATAAATCATTGTAATTTGACAAGTAGCCTATCTTTGGTCTATATTTCTATATTGCAGTACCACACCTTGGGTGACCACTAATTTTCAAGATGATAGTTACTGGGTGGTTGGTGCTAATGCGGCTATTTGATGCTTGCTGGGTCATTTATTCTTATCATTCGCTCATCCTACAAGATCTATTGATTATTTGCACAAATAATCCATGTCCTTCATATCTCCAATTATTTCTAATAGAGATTCGTATTGGCACTTTCTTGATGTACATATTAGTTCCCCAATTCTGTTACTTCTTTGAAAATGACAACTACCAAAATAATAAGAGTTAAACAACATGGTTGTTCATATAATTAGTGATAAATACCATCATAATTTATACTCTCATAATTTTCATGCTACCTTTATCAATAAACAGGGCTTTGAGTGCATTTTTTACTATCCCATCACCTGCATCTTCTTGCGAGTCGGTCATACATGCAAACAAATATGTTTAGAGCCAAAAAACTAGTAAGTGAGAAAGCTTTGCAGAAGGCATTTGGACTTTCAATTTCTGAAACCCCCCGCCCTACATAAGATGAAGGAAGAACAAAAACAGAAAGTTCTTATCTGTTCCCTACATAAGATGGGTGAAGAGTCGCATCTATTTGTAAAAGAGAAGGGGTGAGACAAAAATGGATGCCGAAAAGATGATGGTTGAAGCTACCAAATCAATTAAGCATATGGTTGCCAAACTACCCCTAGTGGAAGAGGCTGGTGAATCATCTGACTCGAAACCACTTATGGTAAGGAGGTAGAAGGGAAGAAAAGTGTTGGACCCTATGTCGCTTTGACAATGTATGTCCCAAATAACCATCTCAAGTTCAGCCCCAATACTTTGTACCGCCTCATCCTCGAGCCTTGAAGACTATTCAAGCTGATTCTTTGCTCAAATAAGAGGAACCGCTTTGTAGTTTAGGCGATGAGGCTATAAGGACGTAGGCTCTACCAATGGTAGATATTCCTTATTTACCACCAACCGAGAAAGACTCTTGCAATGCTATGCCCTCTCTCATTGAAAAGAGCTTCCATTCATCGAAAATAGTCAAAATGCTTAGTAACTTTGTAGTTCTTTTTTATTTTTCCTTCTCATTTACCTTTGTAACACTAGACTAATTCTTACGGAAGAAAAAATGGAAATTATTAGCTCTCAAACCATAGGGGTGACCCGCGAAGTTGAGCAAACAAAGTAGGCTAGCCCTTCTATTAAGGTTGTAGATGAAGGTGTTTTCACCTCAGTTCCTCGTCCAGTTTTAAAGCCTTTTCCAACAAATCCAAATAGGGAAACAAATGGTCATGAGGAGTCACATAGGTTGTTAGCTCACCGTATGGATGTTACCCTAGACTCCTTTGCTCGGGTTGTCGATCTTCAAAGCAAAATCACTATCTCAGATCTTTGAAAAGTGTTGGCAGTTGTATATGCATATATTGAGAGTCTTTAGGCCTAAGTTCCTGACGTGGAGGTTCTCTAGGCCAAGGCCTCAGATAAGGAAGCACTCTAAGCCCAGGTAACAAATTTAGAAGCTCTCCAGGCTAAGGTAGTGACTTAGAGGAGTGAATTGATTGATTTTTAGTCAACCAACACAATTTTCAATGTACGTGTTGAAGAAGAAAAGTTAGAGAAATATAAATTTTGTGGGTGTGCATTATATTTGATTATAATAAATCAGGGTTTAGCCTACTCAAGGCGATGGTCGACCCGACTGTTAAATATTTCTTTTGATGAATAAAATCTCTTAAATTTTAGTAACCAATGTAGCACTTCGGCTTCCAAAAAGTGTTTATAAAAAGGCCTCAATGGATGTTGAGTGAAACTTTCACATTTTTTTCTCTATCTATCTCTCGTTGTTTTGCTTTCGAACCTCGATGACCCTCAAATATTCTCCTCAAATTCTTAATTTAGTTAGATCTTTTGTGAGATTCATCCTTACTGAATTTAATGTTAATTATTGGGTGAAGCTTGTTTTTAAAACATACGTGTTCTTTAAGACCTCAATGGATGTTAAGTGAAACTTTCACATTTTTTGCTCTGTCTATCTCTCGGTTGTTTTGCTTCCGAACCTTGATGAACCTCAAATATTCTCCTCAAATTCTTAGTTTAGTTAGATATTCCGTGAGATTTATTCTTACTGAATTTAATGTTAATTATTGGGTGAAGCTTGTGTTTAAAACATACGTGTTGCCTTAGATGAAGTGGAAGCGGGGGTTCGTGCCACTGACTACTTGGAAGATGATTTAATTTTCTACATAGACTAGTTTTGTTGTAGGCCTCAGACGCCACAATGCATAGAGCTTTATTATCTCGGCCTAAGTGAAGCTAAACTTGATTTCTACAATGATGATGTATGTAATTTATTTGCATAGACTGGGTGTCCCTTGGTCACGCAAATTATTTTAGCATATATTCTCCATTTATGTCAAACCATATAAGTATGTGGTTTTAGGCACCACATGGAAATTCCAATTAACTGATATAGAGAATAAGATCAAAAACTAGAAGCTTCATTTCATGAGTTGTGCCAATGATGATTGGGGCATCACATCTAAGGCCACAAGTAGCCTATTTATAAACAAAAAATTAATTTCTCCTTAGGTGAAAGTAATGAAACCGGTCATACCCGGTCAGTAATTATCTGTAGTTCAATATACCAACCCCTTAACCATTAAGAAAATGCTGAACCCAAGTGTATGTGGCCTCATGACAGAAGAGATGGGTGTTATTTATGATGAGTTCAAGGAAAATGGGAAACAAGAAGAGGAGAGAACCGAGTAGGCTGGCTCATCTAAAGAAGATATACGAGGTCTAGATTTCATTCACTCGATTTCAAAAACTTTTATAGTAATTCATAATAAAGTCACAAGCAAATTAATAATGATCAACTAAAAAAAATTTCCAGTAGTCATAGGTAATTTGAAGGATGATGTGACTCCCTCTCTCTATCCAACAGATACTAAAGGCTCATCTAAGCATCTTTCAATGCAGAAAATCATTCAAACCCCTTAACCATTAAGAAAAGGCAAAGGAAAGGCAAAGGAAAGTCATCGATCTACTTAGATGGAGGTTGTAGATGAACCTAGTGGTGTAGATTTGATGGAGAGCATGAGAGAAAGCTTTGTTTTTGATAAATCACCTGAGCACAGGCAAAAAGGTAAGAGTATCTTCTCTGGTACCTCTCTCTTTAGTCTTCCAAGAAGTAAGAAAAGAGGGCAGGATCATGGGATCCCATTGTAAAAGGTTTGGCCAAAGGTTTACATGAGCTCTAATTTGAGCCTTAGCTTGGTCAACGATAAATGAGATTTATTTCCCATGAATTCAACTACTCCAGGTTATGCTTCCATGATCCCTGACATTCTTGGTATGTAGGTTATGCTTCTATGATCAATGACATTCTTTGGTCTTCAATATATACATGCACCTGGATGAACTTTGATTGGTTGATATATACTAGCTGCTTGACTATTACTAACTCTTAGGCTACATCTCCACTCATTTTCTGACCTCTATTTACTTATCAATGAGAAAAAGCTTGCCAATTCTAATGAGAATGCTAGAAAATACCAAGAGCGGACAGAGTTAGTGACAATGAGGGCAGTTGAGGCTGATTCTGATTTAAGAGATATAAAGAAAGTAGTTAGAGATCACATCTGAATGGAATTAAATGAACCAAGAGAAGAGTGGTGTACTGATGGAACAAATATCTATTATGATAACTATAAAGGAACTTCTCGCCACACAAGTAGAATATTTCCACTGATAAATTTGCTTGAGTAGGTATGGTTGACCAAGAGTGCCGTAGTTATGAAGAATTTAAGAATCTTTATTGCATTCCTTTGGCATCTCAACATCACAAAGAATCTAAGGCCAACACTATGGCAGATGATGAATCATCCAACACATGTCTGGAAGACTCATTCATTTTTTTTGAAGTGCATATACTTAAATTTTGTAATAAACATTCACATGAAGGAAATATGATTTTCTGTCGATGATACGCCTAAATATATAGTGTTTTTAGACACATTTTTATACCTATTTTTTAGATATTGCGCTTTAATGGAAGATATTTTTGTGCTTTTCTTTCAGGTACAGGTAAAAAGGTGAAAAATACTTAAAGGAGTTAAAAATGATCAAATTTGGAGTAAATAGGTGGAAAATGTGCAAAAGTGTTTGGCGGCTAAGCGCCATATCCGGAGCATAAGTGCTGGGTAAATAGAGAAGGCCGTGACTAAGTGCCAGAGGCCCCTCGCTTAAGCACCAGTGGCAGTTATTGGATGAGTAAATTTGGTTTTTACAAATTTTGAAGAGGTTTTTAAAGCACCTATTGGCTTAATAGGTGGTTACAACCACCATGGATGAAAATTATTGCGAAAGGATGCATCTCTTCGGGAAATACATCAAATCAAGACACATTTTGAAGAGATACCAAGGCACCTTTTAGAGAATTATAAAAGAAGGAAGATTGGGACTTTGAAAGAGTTCCTGAAAGTACTGGGAAAGTTTTGAAAGTTCAAAAATTGGGGAGTTAGTTGGAGAGATTTTCATGCACCACATATTTATCCTTTTTTTATTTTAGTTTTATATCGAGAGTGTGGTAAAAGAGAAGAGATTCAAAGGAACTTCAAGAGTTTGCTGGAGGACTTGAGATAAGTTTTTACCTTTTATTTTAGATTACTTTTGGTTTTAATTGAGACTTGTTGTTGGTTTGACAATGATTTCTACTTTTAAACTAAAGTGTGGTTTTATTTTCTCCATGGATTCTGAGTAGTTTTATTTATCTTTCTTCTTAAAATGATAAGTAATTAAGTGTTGGATGGAAGTTATGGAGAGTATGTGATAACATGTAAGAATCGGGCTGGTTTTGTCTTAGTCAACAATTGGAAAGAATTACATGAGGTTCTATGAATAAGAATGTAGTTCATATGATTGAGTGCAAATAAATAGGAAAAATGAATGAGAATGTAGTTCATATGATTGAGTGGAAATAAATAGGGAAATATTCATTGAAGGGTGTAGAGTTAGTGGACTTTAAAGTGACAGGTTAAAGCCCCCAACCTGGTTTATTGTTTTAGGTTCTAATTTGAGATGTTAGCCCCCAGGTAGAGGGAATCAAGGGAACTCCAGAGTGAGAGCTAGTATCTTCTTTACCTAGCGGGTATTCAGAACTATTCAAACTTTAAATTAGCCAATGTTCTTTTTAGCATCTCTAGTAAGGGTAAAGAATACTATTACTTCTATTTGGCACAACACAATATTCATACTTCCATAACAGAATTCCTATACTTATTACAATTCATGATAAGTAGAAATTTTTTTCATATTTAGTGTTTTTCTTCTACAAAAACTTAAGTTAAATTTTTAAGTTTGTACTGCTTTTGTCAAAATATTAAAATTAAGAAAAATATTTAAAAGAAAAATATTTAAAAATTAAGAAAAATATTTAAACTTTCTTTACTGTGAAAATGTCTTTAGTTTAAATAACTATCTTTTTAAAAATAAAATGTTTTCAAAAAGTGCATATTGCATATCTTCTCTGTGTCTTCGATATTCAGGTCTTAATCAAAAAATCCTATATTACTTGATAAAGATACGTATACTTGCGTAGTATCCAAATATAAATATATATAAAGTTAAATTCTTATTTTTCTTCAAGATCAAGTTTTTAGTTTTGTTGTGAAATAATGAAATATAAGTGAAAATATAATCAGAACGGATTATATGATAATTATTATTATAATGCATATAAGTAGTTATCGAGGATCAAGTTTTTGG
>NW_018164922.1:24169-26594 GCF_001263595.1 Phalaenopsis equestris
CCCACACCATAAATAGTGCCGACAGGCACAAAGAATAAAGAGGAGCAAAGGAAAGAGACCTTTTGATTCGAGTAAATTTGTTAGTTTGAAGGCTCAGGATCGATACAGTAATGCGTTTCAATCATGTAAACTGATTCAGGAGCCGTGTTTTAGGAATCCAGGTGGAGACATAAGGGAGTTGATCGTTCACCGATAGTGGGAACAATTCTACTATTTCTCTGCTGTGTGCGGTTATTTTTGTTGTTAGGGAGTTCTATGCAAACCTCCCAGAGGCTGAAGACAATAAAGTCATAGTTCGAGGAAAGTTGGTACCTTTTCACCGGAGGTAATCAACTTGTTTTATCATCTGCCACCTGATACGTTATGTTTTTATGCAAATTATAGTCTGACTAAAGCGGAGTTAGACGAGATTATTTCTTACTTGACTGTTGGAAGAGGACTATGGAAGATAACTAATGAGAGGAGAGTCAACTTCCCAACTTCAAAGTTATGTGCACCTTTAAAGGCCTGACACTATTTTATTTCTGCTCGTCTGTTACCAACAAATCATCTCAGTGAAGTGACCAAAGAGAGAGCGACGTTAAATTATTGTATACAGGAAGGAAATCTCATCAACATAAGAGCTTTGATTTGTCAAACTATTATCAGTTCTGCCACTGCCATTACTACTGCATGTCTCAGATTGCTTCCTTGATTTTTTCTTTGTGTGAGCAGGCTGGAGTTAAATATGATAGCTGAGAGGAAGTGTTGTTACCTCTAAAGCCCATTACTAAGGTGAATGTGAAGACTTATTCTTAGCATTCTATTTTTGGCTGGAGAGAAGGATTTTCTAAGAGTTATGGAATGGAGACATCTGTTGCTTCTACATCTAGACCATCTACCTCACGTGCTTCTACATCTAGAGGAGAGTCTACTGAGACCCAAGATCAATTATTGCAGAGGACGATGGATAATATTAACTATACCGCTGATAAGGTACAAAATTTAGAGCATTTTACAGATCATATTGATAGGTATAATAGGAGAAAAAGTGATTATGAAGAGAAATTTTACTCATCTTTGGAGAGCCTCATTAGGGGTAACCAAGGAGAGTAATTTCCTCCATATCTTAGATACCCTGATTATGAGCCTGCAGAGGTTTGGGATAGCAGTGATTCAGAGGATGAGGGGTAGAACTGAGAGATTTATTTTATGATTGTAATATGATATGAACTATGTGGTTCGGGCTTGCTACATTTGCATCTGTGTGTTGATTTGAACTTTGTGATGTGTTTTGGACTTTTGTGTTTAAGTGAGAATTGTGATGTGATGTGTTTTCATGTTTTGGACTTAAGACATGTATGTATTTTTACTTGTTTAGATATTGTGATGTGTGAGACTTTTATTTTTAATTGTATTGTAATGTTTATGTTAGTTAGTAGTTTATTTTAAAATTTTAGGGTAGTAACTATTGTGAGTTTTGTGATTTAGTTAGTTTAGAACTTAACTTAATTCTATGTCTTTTGTAAAGTTGAAAATCTTGCTAGCGTAAATCTTAAATTTAAAACTTAGGAAACAACTACCCTGTATTTTTCTTTTATCATGTTTGTGAGTTTATTTTTATGTTGAGATTGTGAAGTCAAGTTAGTGTGTTAGTTTGCTTTTATGTTTAAACCCACTGTTTAGAACCTGCTTATATATATTTGATGCAAAACCATTTAATCTGATAAAAATTTAAGTTTGGGGGGGATGAAAAATATTTTCAAAACTTTAATTTTATTTGTTCTCAAATGAACTACAAGTGAATTTGATTTGAAAAGAAATATTGATCATGTATATGAAGTTATATTAGGGAAGTAAATTTTGATTTTAGAAATGAGTAAGAGAAGTTAGTTGAAATTTTGAGTAATGAAGAAAAGCTTAAGTTGAAAAGATTTTAGTGTAGAAAATGATTAATATAAGTAAATATCTTTAGTAAGAAACATTGTATTTTTGAAAATTTTAGAAATTTAGACTTTAATTTTAAATACTTAAATTTATTTTATTAAAAACAATTTTTAAAGCTATTATTATGTTTATAAGTAAAAGTTTTGTATCAGGGCTTTACTTTAGGAGAGGAAAAGTAGAATTCAAAATTATTGAAGGCCTATCCAGATATAGTAATCATTGTCTAAAAAAAAAGAAAAATAAGAAAAATAAAAGAAAAGGAAAAAGAAAAAGAAAAGAAAAAGAAAAAGAAAAAGAAAAAAGAAGAAGAAGAAGAAAAAGTGAGGGAGGAGAAGCTTGAGGATTAATGCCTAATCAAAAATTGGTTTCACATTTGATCTTTTTAAAGTATAAGACTTGAGAAAATTTTAAGCTTATAGATATAATATAAAAAGTAAAATTATTCTTAATAAATTTTTTTAAGTGGAGATAATAAAAGAACTAAATTCTAAATTTGGAA
>NW_018164922.1:26820-27581 GCF_001263595.1 Phalaenopsis equestris
TTTGGGGGATTTTGATACGCCTAAAATATATAGTATTTTTAGACACATTTTTATATCTATTTTTGAGATATTGCGCTTTAATGGAAGGTATTTTTGTATTTTTCTTTCAGGTACAGGTAAAAAAGTGAAAATTGCTTAAACGAGTGAAAAAAGGATCAAATTTGGAGCAAATAGGTGAAAAATGTGCAAAAGTGTTTTGGCGCCTAAGCGTCGGGTAAACAGAGAAGGCCGCGTCTAAGCGCCAGAGGCCCCGCGCTCAAGCGCCAATGACAGTTATTGGATGAGTAAATTTGGTTTTTGTAAATTTTGAAGAGGTTTTTGAGGCACCTATTGGCTTAATAGGTGGTTACAACGACCATGGACGAAAATTATTCCAAAAGGATGAATCTCTTGGGGAAATACATCAAACCAAGACATATTTTGAAGAGATACCAAGGAACCTTTTGGAGAATTATATAAGAAGGAAGATTGAGACTTTGAAAGTGGTCCTGAAAGTACTGGGAAAGTTTTGAAATTTCAAAAATTGGCGAGTTAGTTGGAGAGATTTTCACGCACCACATATTTATATCTTTTTTTATTTTAATTTTATATTGAGTGTTGTAAAAAAGAAGAAATTCAAAGGAAATTCAAGAGTTTGATGGAGGACTTAAGATAAGTTTTTATCTTTTATTTTAGACTACTTTTGGTTTTAATTGAGACATGTTGTTGGTTTAACAATGATTTCTAATTTTAAACTAAAGTGTGGTTTTGTTTTCTCCTTA
>NW_018164922.1:27728-60205 GCF_001263595.1 Phalaenopsis equestris
TGTGATGATTTAAATCCATGTACTTCATTTACTTCTTGATTTGGCCAATCGAGATGTTAAAATTTGTTGTGAGAACATGTAAGAACCGGGCTGGTATTGTCTTAGTCAACAATTGGAAAGAATCACATGAGGTTGTATGAATGAGAATGTAGTTCATATGATTGAGTGCAAATAAATAGGGAAATATTTATTGAAGGGTTTAGAGTTAGAGAACTTTAAAGTGACAGGTTAACCCCAACTTTGTTTATTATCTTAGGTTATGATACAAGAAGTTAGCTGACAAGTGGAGGGAATCGAGGGAACTCTAGAGTGAGAGCTAGTATCTTCATGCCTAGCCGGTCTTCAAAACTATTCAAACTTTAAATTAGCCATTTTTCTTTATAGCATCTCTAATAAGTGTAAAGAATATTATTGCTCCTATTTGGCACAACACAATATGCATACTTCAACAATAGAATTCCTATACTTATTACTGATTCATGATAAGGAGAAAGATGTTTTCATATTTAGTGGTTTTCTTCTACAAAAACTCAAGTTATATTTTTAAGTTTGTACTGTTTTTGTCAAAATATTAAAATTACCAAAAATATTTAAAATTTCTTTACTACAAAAACATCTTTAGTTTAAATAAATATCTATTTGAAAATAGAAAGTTTTCTAAAAAGTGCATATTGCATATCTTCCTTGTGGGTTCGATATTCAGGTCTTAATCAAAAAGTCCTATATTTCTTGACAACGATACATATACTTGTGTAGTATCCCGATGTATATAAATTAAAAGTTAAATTCTTATTTTTCTTCACGATCAAGTTTTTGTTTTTGTTGTGAAATAAGAAAATATAAGTGAAAAATATAATTAGAATTATTGTTATACTGTTGCATATAAGCAGTTATCGAAGATCAGTCGACTGTTTTTTTTTTTTGAAATAGAAAATCTAAGGAAAATTCAATGTTCTTAGTTTGGTTCTTTGGAATGTTATATAAAGCATGCAAGTTATGTGTTGAACAAGGGTGATAAAACTTTATAGTTTTTTCTTCATGCGAACAAGCAACAGAATGCTCTTTCAGTCATCTTTGATGTGACTATAGTAACTCCTTTAAGTCATATTTGGTGCGACCAAGATTTGTAACGCTTTTTTGGTCATTTTTGGTGCTAGAAAGCTTTGTAACGCTTTTTGGTCATATTTTGTGTGAGTAAGCATCATAACAATTTTTTATCGTCTTTGGTGTGACCATGCATCAAATGCGTTTTTGTCATCTTTGGTGCGACCAAACCTCGTAATCCTTTCTTGTCTTCTTTTTCTGAAATAATCAAATTCCCTGAGTATTTCTTTCCTTGTTCTCAACATTTTCTTGATAGATTTTAATAGAAATTAAAATTGATTGGTTATTTATTATTTCAATTGATTATTCCTCGAAGGTCTATGATTTATCGATCAACACATTAACATTATAGTTGGTCGCTTTTGATGCGTATCTTTTCGCTTGAGGAGTTCAAATTCCCCGAGCATCTAAATCGATCTTCAAACTTCATTTGATCATATCTGGTTTTCTAAATGTCTAAGAAGCCCTTAAATATTTTTTTATATAATTAGTAATCTTGTTTTCTTCTCGTGATCTCTGGTGGTCTAGCTCTTAAGATTTATTTGATTGTGATCTAATTTTTCTTTTCCATCTTGTGAAATTGGTTGTTGAGTTGTCCTATGAATGTGTTGAACTATCTTGTCATGGTGGGTCTATAGCAAGCTTTTGTCGGAGGAATCCTGTTGGAATCAATGACCCTACCTCCAATGAAAGTGGGAGGGGGCATCTATTGATTATTCTCATGTTCAAGGTAATTTTAGTGGGTTAATATAAAATGTGTGAGTTTATCAGCTTAGTGTGGAGTCGGAGGAGAATATGAACTTCTGTCGACTAAAGCAATATGCCTTGAAAGGGCCAAGTGCTAGCTCAACTTTTTCTTCTAATCGAGTGTGGAACGAGGCAACTTTCTATGAGTCAGGTGTCGAATGCAATGTAATTGGGACTTGACACATGCTAGATGTCCTCTCCATGAATAGATGTGGTGAACCATAGGGAAGGTTATGCTGAGCATATACATCTGTTCAACGGTCACTACCAAGAATGGGATCGTATCCTTTGTGCTAATGGCAGAGGAGTAGGAGTTAGAAGCCTCCTGGAAGTGAGATTCCCTTTCTCTTGCTATCTCTCTCACTTCTAGGTTTTTCTCCATTGCAAAGAAAATATGAGAACGTTGAGAAAGAAAGAAAATGAGTGTTCATGGTGTGGACGTATCGACTAAGTTTCAATGCAGAGCCTTCACCCTCCCCTTGAAAGATTGTTCTTCTCATAGGAAATATTTAACATCCGTATCTTTTGTATTTTTTTGTTAGCTTGATGCTTTGTACCTTTTGACTGAGATAATAAAAATGTTTGATTAAACAATAATAGTGCTTCTTAAGTATGCTTTTTGATATAAATTAAAACATTTTGATTATGTAAAGAAAAATTTTGAGGTCGTCCCCACTCCACGTTAGTGGAAGGACTTCCCCTTGTATGTCGTTAGATTATACACACCAGGGATAGCATATTGATGATGAATAGGCTGATCCATGTCTAATCAATTTTGCAGACAGACTGGCCTCTAAAGGTTGGATGGCCTTCTTTAGAACCAAATCACCCGCCCAACATGTCTTTTCTCATACATTTTTGTTGTAATATCAGTTTGTCCCTCTTTTTATTTTCTTCTATTGTAGAGCAAAATTCATTTGAATTTCTTCTAGTAAATCAATACCAAGTTAAGCTCCATATTCATTCACAAATTCCCAGTCTTTGAGCTCCTCTTTGCCAAAAGATGTTGCAAGGACGACTCTTTCATTGTGACAATTTTATTCAACTAATAACATAGCTTCCAAACCATGGGAATACATGTATGTCATTTCACCAGTCTATTTTCTCAGAGAGGTTTGGATTGCCCAAAGAATAAAAGGAAGCATATCTGCCCACTTATTTTTCTGCACCTTCAACCTTCTTCCTTAATAAGTTTAGAATGGTATTGTTTGTAGCTTCAGCTTGACTATTGGTTTGGGGGTGATTCCAGGATGAGAATTTCAAATTAACTCCTTGGTTCTAATAGAAATCTCTTACCTATGATCAACAAACTGAGCTCCATATAATGAGTACTAGGGATAAACCATATTGAAAGATTATGTCCATCCAAATAAAATTTTGGACCACGCATGTTGTGATATTAGTAAGTGTTTTAGCTTCTATCCACTTAGAAAAATAATACACATCCACTAAAAGAAATTTCCTCTATTATGTGGAAGGCAGGATCATACTGAGAATGTATAATCCTCATGCAGTGAAGGGTCAAGGGCTAACAATTAGTTGTAATTTCAAAGCCTATTTGTGTAGTAGCGGAGCTTATTTTTGACATTGTTCACATCTTTGAGAGAATTATTGTGTGTCCTTCTAGAGAGTTGGCCAAAGTTAACCTTGTCTTTTACTCAATGAGCTAAAGTATTTCCCCATTAATAGCTTCCTCATTTGCTTGAATGTAATATCTAGGGATGTCTTTCACTTTGCTTTGTTTTATGCATCTTAATGGTAAGGATTTGGTTGACCTTTGATATAAAGTATCTCAAATGAGAAGATATTGAGGGAAATTGAAGTTGAATCTTTGCGAGTTCATCACTGCTTCATGATTTTTATCCATTTTGAAAAGTGGATTCAAGGTTCCACCTAAATTCTTTCATCATTCACTTCCATTTCCATTACATCTCATTCTTTAATGGATGGCTGACAATGCTATTGAGGTGATTTTTCCCAACACGCCTATTTTTTGATAAGAGGGCCGCCACTTGATTTTCTTCTCATCAGACATGTTGGATGCAAAATATTAAAAAATTTGTCATTTCCACTTTACTTTATCCAAGTATCTTATCATTATTTTATCTCAAGCTTTGAATTTTCCATTAACCTAACTGAAAATTAGTTGAAAATCAAAACTTACAAGTAAAGGCCACACGCTCATTACATGAGCTAACCAAAGCTTAGCTATCAACGCTTTGTACTCCACTTGATTATTTGTGAAGGCGAAGTCAAGGATGACCGAACAATAAATATGTTCTCTAGTTAAGGTTATCCCAATTCCTAGTTTAATTTTGCTTGAAGCACAATCTACATAAAGGATCCATGCTTGCATTTATGCCCATTAATCTTACTTGATCCATCCAATTCAGAGAAATCCACCAAAAAACCTACGACAGCTTTAGCTTTAAACATTTTTCAAGGAATGTAAGTAAGGTCATACTCACTAAGCTCCACAAACCATTTTAATAATTATTTTGAATGTTCTAGCTGAGTAAGTATAGACTTAAGAGGATGGTCGGTGATCACCTTAATCTAATGGGTCTGAAAATATGCTTGAATCCTACTAGCAGAGACACTAAGAGAAAACATTAGTTTTTCCATTAGAAAATACCTTATTTTGGCTGCTCAAAGGACTCAACTTGTATAATAAATGGGAAATCGCTTCCTTGACTCATCTCAGGTGAGGATTTATTTAATAGCCTTCAGAACGACTCCCAAGTAGAGGGAAAGTTCTTCCTTTGGCTTTGATCCTTACAAAATTGGTGGAGAGATCAATGACTGCTTCAAATTCTACAAAACTTGCCAGCATTCATTTTTTCACTCAAACTTTTTTGTTTTCCTTAGTACTTTGAAGAAGGCAACACATTTCTTACCAGGCTTGGAAATAAATCAACTCAAAGGTTCAATTTGGCCGATAAGCATTTGTACTTCTTTGGTGTTTTAGGGAGAAGGCATATCAATGAGTGACTTCACTTTCTTAAGATTAGCTTTAGTGCCTTCTAGTTTTAAAAGGTATCCTAAGAATTTTCCCATGGCGGCTCCGAACATGCATTTCAGTGGATTCAATTTCATGTTAAGCTTCTTAAGCATTTAGAAGCATTTAGTTTTCAGCCTTCTTAATTTTTACTAACACATCATCCATGTAGATTTCATTCTTTCTTTCTTTTTATTTAGAAAAAAAATTACATCCATTAGGTGTTGTTATGTTGCACCGACATGTTTAGCCGAAAGGGCATTACAATAAAACAGTACAACCCATCACCAGTGATAAAAGCCACTTTCACTACATTGGTCGGGTGCATTTCGATTTGGTGATATCAAGAGAAGGCATAAAAGAAACTCATGGTTAAGTATTTGACTACAGAGTCAATCAGAGCATCGATCTGGGGTAGTGGATTGCTATCCTTTAGGCAAGAGGTGTTGAAATTTGTGAAATCCATGCACATTCTTCATTTTACGTTAGAGTTTTGCACCATGACTTCGTTGGACACCCAAATGGGGAATTAAACTTCTTGAATGTATCCAACTTGTAAGAGTTTCTTCACTTCCTTATGGATTGGTTCCTCTAACATCATTGTTATTGACTGGAGCTTTTGCTTCACTAGTCTGACATTAGACTAATGTTTAGTCTTTAGCAAGCAAGCAACATCAATGGGAATTCCAACATTTTTACCGCCGACCATTTGGAAACAACATGAAGTTCCTGAAGAAACTGAATCAATGTATTTGTGACCTACATAAAATATCTATCTAACTAGAAAATATTTAACAGGATCCTCTAGACCCGCTAATATTTTTGTAATAGCCTCGCTAGTTTCAAGGCCTTCTTCTTGCTTGTGTTTTATGTTAACTGCTTTATGCTCCACGCTTCCTATGGCTCACATGTAACATGTTTAAGACTGATCTAGATCTCTACATATAGTGACCATCACCCCATCATAGGAAAATTTCACAGATACATAGTAGGTTGATACCACTGCTTGGAAATTTTAAGAAGAGAGTGATTGAATGTTGTGGTATAGGTTGGTGGTGTGTGACTACTAGAAAATCCTCTATATTGATAAATCAATTGTCACCTTCTCCTTAAGTGATAGAGAGTGCTATTAAACCAAGTTCCTCCTCTTGTTTATCAGAGAAAATGTATTGTTGACCAAATAGTGGAGTTAACAGATCAATTGTCATATTCATCATTTCAAACGTGATATGGAATAATATGTTTCCTGAGCTCCCAATATTGATAGAATACTACCTACCTCATAATTATTGTTAAGTGTTGTGACAAAAATTACATCATTATATGGATTTCCAGTTACAGGGAGATCTACATCGATGAAAATGATTAAGGGATGTGTTTTTCTTATCAGAGCAGACATCACAACATAGTAATTTCTCGATCAACTTTTTTTTCAGTTGGCTCTGACATATAAATTGCCATCCAATATTGCTGGTATAATTACTGATATGTAAATGGCACTCAACTCGCTTTTCATTGGAGCCTTGTCTTTCCTTTGAGTGTGAGCTTTTAAGGCTACAAAATCCTTAAGATTTCTATCCTAAATCAGCTTCTCTGCCAGACTATGGTGGTGCTTGGACTCTTCAGTGCCATATCAAGGATCTTTAAGAACTTACAATTTTTGTTGGGGTTTTGGAGGGAAGCTCCAGTTTTCAATGGAGTCGCCTTTCAAAAATATTCCTTATCTGCTATTGCATCTACAAGTTCCACCATAAAAAAAAAACTCAAAGTGGTATCAACATGGACATTCTTCAATCTTCATAAACCGGTCATTAGACCAGCTTTTCTTGCATTCATCATAATCATCTTCTTTATCCCTTCCTGAGGAGTGGCCTCCCTCACGGCTTGGACGAGAGCCATATATCTCTGTCCAATCAACATCCACCTTATTTTGCTTTCATTTTATTGATCCAACTTTTCACTTTTGGAAATTGGTTGGTTCATATACTCATAAGCCGCAATATGGTTGTTGGATAACTCTAGATGGCCAGCCAATTCCTGAACTCTTTCATATTATATCTCCAATAATTATATAATTACTCATTCACATGCTACCATTTCACACGACAATTATAGCTTTTTAATAAAACTAAGCAATTTATAAGCTTAAATAAAACATGCAAATCGTTAATCCCAAAATTCAGACTAAAATTATATGAGGCCGAAATGGTTAATTCTTCACCTCACATTATCTTTTTACATTATCAGATACCTATCGTAGTCTATTTATGAAATTAATTAATATTTAATATTAAAAGTTTATTATTTAATAATTTATTAAGAAAAGTATACACACATAAAAATAATAAATTAATAATTTTAACGACAAAATAAATAAAAACATTTACTTATTTGTACCAGCACAAACATAGATTTCTTATGCCGCCACATGATGCAAATTTCTCATGCATTTATTGAGTTGCTTTCAAAAGTAAAAAACATTTCATAAATAGCATGATGGTCTATGGAGCAAACCGCAGTTTATCATTTTATGTTCATGGGAAGGTCAAGAACAGCTGAAATGTCGCTGTCTATACATTTAATTGGTATTTAATTCATAGTTTATTTCCTCACAGCTCAGCTGCGCAGCCATGCACCTAAACATGGTGCTGTAATAACATATAAAATGGATCTCATTTTCTATGCCAACTTAAGATTGAAATTATAAAGATAAAAGCTTTATTTAATTATCGACGTCGAAGACCAAAATTGCCATCCAATCATCTTAATACAATCCACATTTTTAGTCATTTTTTGCATGATCATTTTTCATCCATCATTTCTCTCGGCCAACCTATCATCTCCCTTTCGTTGTCACATGACTGTCATCATTTGATTATCATTATCTAATTCTCATATTTATAGTCATTACCACCGAACTACCATCACCTAACTGTTATAACTCGACCCAAGCCCTAACACTCCTGACTGTCATCATTTGATTATCATTATCTAATTCTCGTATTTATAGTCATTATCACCGAACTACCATCACCTAACTGTTATCACTCGACCCAAGCCCTAACACTCGTAATTATGTAATCTCGTTTTCTCCAATTATGAGGAAAATGAAACTTTTCTAAGCTCGCGTACATAACCTAACATTTTAATTTGCTCAGCCTTACCATTTTTTTTGTTCCATTTTAAACATAAAATTTTTGTCATTTCTTATAAAACTCTTCTAATATTTGTGTGTATTAATTTTTTTATAAAATTAAGATATAGATTTCTTGTTTTTTTCATGGTGAATATTCTAACACAATGATTTGGCATCGTTGGAGCAAAACATTGTCAACATTTTATGAACATTTCTTCGATAATTGATCATCAATACCCCCACCAAATATTATATTTCTACTAGTGAATGCCATTTAAACGTGACTATGAAAGATCATATGCATAAAGTGGAATAGCTACAAGATAATGCTTAAGTTAATTAGCTCTTAATGTAGCATTGATATCAAAGAGTAGCTTTACAACAAGATGGACTTCTTCTATCATAAAATTAGTAGTAGCTTAAAATTGTGCAATTTAATGTCATATAAATAGTACTCCCTCAACATCATCTTGTAGTTCTTCTCCAAAACAATCTTATTAGAATATCTTATACATTGCCTGTTCAACTTATCCTATATGAATTGCTTAGCTAACTTGCAATCTGTTATTAGCCTTAGAGGACTTTAATCAATCTCATCTTATTAATGCCCCTAATGGTTTTGTAAGAGAGAAACCTTAATGCCTTAACCAAATTATTTAATATCTTCAATAGATCTAATATAATGATCTTATAATTGAAACACCTATAAAAATTGAGCTCCTCTTCTTACTAGTATGTTTGAATAACTAAATCATATTCTCTGTCTTTTGAGGGTAATTAGAGATCTATCATATTCAAGCAAGATTTGACAAATAATTTTGCATTTAATCTTTTCATTTAAAATGACTATAAAGGCAGATGGTAACCCACCCGAAGACTATAGAAGGCATTCATGGAAATAAGCTTAGATAAAAATTTAGTAATTAATAGATTTCTTTTTAAAATAATTCCATAAAAGAAAGCAAGTTGCCACTCACCTGAAATATTAAAAGATAAAAATTAAAAACATGTCTCTAAAATAAATTGTATGCCAAAATCTCAGAGAGATTTGCGTATCTAAAAATTATAGAAGATAAAAGCCTCAAAAAATTTAAGTTTCAAAAATGTCAAAAATATAAAAATCTTATGAAGTACAAAACTTCTAACAGTCTTAGAAGGCATTTGTTCTCTGAAAATCTTAGAAGGTGAAATTTATAGAAAATAAATGTAATTTAAAATCTAAAAAGAAAAGTGCCGAAAAAAATGTAGGTTTTCCAAGAAGCCCTAGTTGTTTTAGGTCATCTAAAAATCATAGAAAACAAAAGCATAAAAAATATATAGATTAACCAAAAATCTTGAAAGACAAAGTATATGGTAAAATAAAGTTAGCCCATCCTAAGCTTATTATGGCAGCCTAGAAACATGCAAAGAAAATCTATAACATTCTCGGCCAATTGACCTCACCCGCAATTACACAGTAATTTAGCTTCTAAAAGATGATCAAAAACTTGACCCAATTTATATTTAGCGGCTAGTGTGCCAAATCAAAATATTAAAAAATTTAGAAAATAGTTTACACACTAAAAGTACTGCGCAAGTATACGTATCATTTCAAGTAATATATGGTTTTCTTTTAAGACCACAGTAACGATCCCACAGAGAAGTAAGGTAAGAAATCCTTTAGGCTAATTTTGGTCTACTACCATCAGGCCTTAGTTTGGAATGTCGAATAAAGTGATTTTTCTAACAACTACTTCTAAATAAAAATCTTAAATATAATGATAATATTTCTAGATAAATTGATTTGGAGAAATTTGAGATGTTAAAGGCTACCCTTCTTGTGCAATGACCTAGATAATGTGAAGGAATGAAATGCTTAGAATTTAATGTAGCCACTGACAAATAGGAGCAATCCTATTATCTACCCCCTCCCAGTGCTAGCAAAGAACATTGGCTAACTTAGAGTTTTTCGCCAGCTTGTATAGTAGTGCATAGTAGATTTTGGCCTCTCAAATCCAGATTACCCACTGTGCCCTCTCTATAGGACCTACTAGGGGCCTTACGATCTGAACTCTAAACCGAATTGATAAAAGAATCTTGTCTGTCACCCTAGAAACATCAATTCTACGTCCATCAAAACTTATCTCCCTTTCTATTTACACTCTTCTCAAGTGATCGCAATGGCTCGACTCAAGATGAAATGTGGTACTCACTAGTTAGATGAAATCATAGCCCTCCCGGGTCATTATACAACACATTTTAACCTCACAAGTGATTGGTTTGCAAATTCAATTAATAGCTAGTGAAAATACCATCACATTAATAAAATAAGAGATAAGATTAATAAAATAAGAGAATATCTAAGCAAATCTAAATTTCTGAACATGCATTTATCTCATTGTAAAATAAAAGTAAAATGAAGATAATGACATAAGCAGTAAAATAATTGATAGAATTAGGTATCAAAGTATGTTCCAACAAGGAATATATGTCTACTTTCCCTCTTTCCAGTGTATAGATATGTTTTTTATTCTATTAGTTTTATGCAACTATCTGTCACCTAGAAGCATCTAATAGAAGCAAATCATTAAATTATATTTTCTTAAAAGCTGCATTGCTGCCTAAATTATTTTATTAGCCAATCAGTCAACAAAGGAGATATTACTCATCACATGAAAATAAAAATAATTCGATCATAAAACAAATTTTTCTACACATGCCACTACTTCATATTAAAAGAAAAGAGTAAAGAAAACTATTTACAAAGCATGGATAAAACATAATAAAAACTTAGTTTAAATTAAAAAAAAATCCACTAGAAGGTGTTCACAACAATTACAAGAAAATGAAGAACACAATACTTAGCTTTTTTCTTCTAAATGAAAGATGAAAAATCTCTTATGCATGAGTCGCTCATACTTCCTTTCTCTTATCTCTCAAAATCCCTCACCAATCCCTCTAAAAAAATGAAGAAATCTACATCTCAATAAACTCATGCCAAACTCATCCTAAAGCACTTCCTAATTACTTCTCTCGACTCCCCTAATTACTTATCATAAGAGGCGTCAAGCCTCTTTATTTAAAGAGAAGCGAAAACCCTCAAAAGTCATTCCAAGTGTCTAGATTCATTTAACCACTCAAAGGGGCATGCAAGTTGTCCAGAAGTTTCCAGAACAACCCATAATGGCCCATAATCAACCAAAGAACGTCCAAAAATTGTTTGGAGAGTTATAGCGCCTGTTTAAAGTCATTTATGGCACTACACTGGTGCTATAGTGCCACCCTACGCGTAGTTCCACCGTTTTGCCACCACTTTTCACTCTGTTTTAACTCTGTTTCGCCACGTTTCAACTCTGTTGCACTCCAGATTGATATATCTACAAAATAAGCATGAAAATAACATTTCTTTAAAGTGGAATTTCATTCAAAAATATGTGATAAATGTAAGGAAGATCAAGCATAGAAAGACATATCAAAATGTGCTTAGTCAAAAACTTCTTCCTTGCTCAATTTGGCTCCAAATTGCATCATTTTGCTTCATTTTCGGCAAAACTCCAATTATTATACCTGAAACCAAAAACATGCAAAATACATTTCTTAAAACATGCAACATGCAAAATACATTTCTTTAAAGTACAATATCATAAAAAATGTACATAAAATGATCATGAAATGTACACTAAAAATAAATAATTTTAAGGTGGATCACCAATATGCTAAGGAAATGCAGTAAAGAAGAACAATATACGCGTCTTAAAAAATGTCTTATGAGTAATTAAAGCAAACACAACACAAAGCATAGCATATCTAATCTTAAGATGTACAAAGGGTTAATTCCAAGTGACTTCTAAAGGTGGTGAGTGTAAGGTGACCAGATTAATTAAATTTTATTTAAGACAACTTGATCAATATCCAATGGTTCCATTGTCCCAGAGTCGTTAATGTTTTGGATCTACTTGGTTAGAAAAGAAAGTTAATCAAATCCAACTGAAAGATTCTTATCAGCAACATTAGTTTATGTCATCCAAGAAACCTTCGTAGACCCTGGTGGATTTATTATTTTTCAAGTTGAATTTGGTTTGTTTGTTCATTAGCAGTTTTACATTACATTATATTGTCTTTCAAAATTTATGAGTTTATGACTTTTATCTTTCATGACTTTTAATAGAGTTCTAATTTGATTTTTAATGGAATTTTCTAATTTTGATTAATTTAATTTTTAGCAAGATTTTCTTCAAATTTTTTTTTAATATGATTATCTTTTAATTAATCTGATTTTTAATTTGGTTATTTTTTATTTAAATTTATGATGATTGTTGACCTCACTTTTGGTTGAGGTTTAGTTTTCCCTCTTTAGTAGCCTAGGGTCTAGCCATAGGACTTTCTTATTGACTATTCCTAGAAAACTAGAAAAGGAACCCTCACCAAAATTCTACACTCTTCTTTACTCAACTTGAAGTTCACATATTGATCCCCACATATTGATCCCAACCTCTTGCACTTAGTAGGTGGGGTCACTATGGGGGAGATCAATGAGAGTTCCTATAGGGCTATCTGACCTTACGGCTGACTCTGGGTGTTGGTCTCAAGCAAGTTCATTCACTTACACCCACTATCATCTATATCCACTCACAATCCTAAAACCCAAATTGTTGACTTTAACACTTTGGTCCCTTGATCCTTTGGGAGACTCATGTTGATGCTCCCCTAAATCCACTAGTTCTAGGCTAGGATTTAGCTAAGACTAGTACATAGAGGACCCAAATGGGGATTTCATTTATTCATAGCTGATACAGGGTGGTTGGCACCCCAATTCTACCAAACAATCTAACTTAGCCCATTGCCCCTAAATCCATCCAAATTACCTACATACCCTTGAGACCCTAAATTTGACCAAAATCCTCAAATTCACCCAAAATACCCAGATTTGTTCAAAAATCATTTCAAACCATTTTAAAATACCCAAACTACCAAAATACCCCCAAAAATTGCCAAAATTACAAAAATACCATTGGCACCCCAAATTTTCCCAAAACCTCAAAAATCACTCCAAATGTTTCCAAAACCAATTTAAACTCTTCAATTGAACCCAATTTGGCCAAGTTGACCATTTTGACCAAAACTACCAAATTGCTTTTGAAGGCCCAATTTCCCAAATTCACCTCAAATGTCCATCAATTTGAGCCTAATTCCCCTCAATTTCAATTTTAAACTCAAATTCATCTTTCATTTGATCAATACAAACCAAATCTAAGCCTAATTGACTCATGCTTTGAGCTCAATTTTGATCTAATTCAAACCCCAATTTTGGTCTTATGACTTAATCTCACCTAATTGAACCCCATAGCCTACTTAATTTGCCCCAATTTGAATCCTAAACTCTTCATAACAATCCTACACATCAAGTTTGACCTTCAATTAGCCTTGGTAAAGCCTCAATTACACTCAATTTTGACATAAATACAAAAATCCCCAAATTGGCTGTCTCCAAAATCCACAAAATATAATGCCCTAACCCCAAAATTGACACTCAATTTATGTTGAAAACTCTTCATGACATTCCTATGGACCATTTCCAACCATCAATTTGGACTTAGACCAACCTTAGCCCAACCTAGACCCAAGTCTAGCCCAACTTGCCCAAATTGACCAAAATCCTTCAAATGGAGCTTCCAATGGAACTCAAAATTACTTCAATCCATCACAAAAAATCTTCATGACAATCATCTACACAATGTTGATCAATCAATTGAGCTCAAATTCATGGCTAGCCTAACCTAAACCTAACTTTTAGCCATTTGGACCCAAATTAGACCCATGCACCAAAATTAACTTAGCCATTCTAAAGTCACCAACCACCAAATTGATGACACCACAGCCACCAAGTGCACCCTATGGACCAGGCTAGACCCACCTAAACCAGCCAAAATGAGCTATGGACCAATGGTCCCTTGATTTAAGGGATTTCACCCCATATTTGGCCTAAACTTGAAATATCTCCTTCATCACATTGCTTACCCTTGGGAGTTAACCATCATTAATCACCCCCTGACCTCCCTGAGCCAAGAAGTGACTGAACCCTGACCAGCCACCAGAAACAGCCAGCCCAAGGGAGTCTCAAGTGGCCAAAACCCAAAATTGAACCTCCCTGCTTGGCTCTCTCTCATTGGCCATTAGAGCCTTTCTTCCCTCCACCTCAGTAAGCTTTAGCACCCAACTCCAAGCCCTAAACTCCACCATACAACCATGTCTTTAAATGGAGCTCTCTACGGCCAAAGAGTAGAGTGCTTGGAACCTTAAGGAAACTTTGCCAAAATCTCACCAAAGCTTCTCCAAACCATCCCAAGTGCAATCCCCTTTCTCTCAGCCACTAATAGCCACCCTACATAGCTAATTTCTTCATTGAAATTTGCCCTAAAACCAGGACAGATCTTTCCACGCCTCCATAGTGAACCAAACTCCAATCAATTGTGCACACACCATCCCCACAGTGAAAGAGGTTAGGCAAGAGAAGTTGATTCCTCATGAAATCCCCCTCTCAAACAACCTCTAACCTAGCTCTCGACCAACACCTAAAAACTACTTTGATTGAATTCATACCTAGACCATTCACCAAGGCTTTAGACTTCATCTGGAGGTTTGTTGGACCCAATCGAAGCTACCACAACCATCTTATTAAGGCCTCCCCTCTCAAACAAAGGTATTGAACTCTAACCCTAAACCGAGTTTGTTTGGACTCTCCATATGTATTTATTGTATTTCATACCATATAAACCGTATATATGTACTTGTCTTGAGTAGATAAAGGTTTATAAAAAAACCCCATGCGATTTGGCTGAGTCTAGGCAGGGATCTTAAGATTTTAGCGTGAACAACACACAGGTTAGGTCACTTGAGGACTACAACTGAGAGTCATCTGATCGCGCGTGTATCCAATGGACGGAAGAGATCAAGCCGGACAGACCCTCGGTGAATAAAGTGTGGTCCGCGTGGAGGCTACATGGCTGGCAGCGTTAAATGGCAGAGCGACGCTTGGAGCCTTCGGAGTGGATGAGGTTGAGGTGGCGCCGCATGGATGAGTAGAAAAATATGGGATTTTTGAATTATTTTTAATGCTTAAACTTTAAAAATTCATATCATTCTCTAGAAAAATCATAAAAATAAAAGAAAATTTCCCTCTTGCTCAGTGAATAGAGGAGAATAATGTGAAATAAAAATAAAAATTATTTTCTTATTCCCTAATTTTTAATGAATTAAGTACCCTCTGTGGTATTTTAATTCTCCATGATTAAAATTTTCTCACCATGGCTTGAAATTTTCAGGGCACATTCCCCATCAGAGAGGCCATGTCTTAGGATTTTTTCAAGGTCAGAGGGGATTTATATGCTTCTAGCTTTAATTTTCAAGCTAAAATGGCCATTTTTGGCTTATTTTAATTATATAAATCAAAATATCACTTAGAAAATTATGGGAATATTTTTTGTAGGTTTTCTATGATCAAAGAAGTTTAGGAAAAATGTCATGATGTTTTGAGCTATTTTGTGAATTTATATAATTAATTAAATATAAATATCTTGTATTAATTCATGTAAATTAAATACTTATCACAAAATTGAAAAAATCAATCCCACACTGTTCATAAAAAATTTATTTGCTCACTGTAAAAATTTGAAAATTATTTGATTAAGTCTAAGCACTAAAGTTGATTATCCAAGAAACCTTGCATTTTTGTACAAAAGTAATTATAATAAATTAAATAAAATTAGAAAAATTATGAAACTTGGTTTTCTGAGTTCCTTGTGATCAGGGAAATTTAATAAAAATAACTAATATTTTTGTGAGAATATTTCAATTTTAAATGTTATTTTGAATTAAAAATAATTAAAATAATCAAAATTTTCAAAAATATCCAAAACGGTTCAAAATGTGTGTAAATATTCCTTGGTCACTTAGAATTCATTAAGACATTTTTATTAATTTTCCTAAGTCAAAAAAAATGAATTTTTGAGGCTTATAAAGAATTTTCTCTATTTTCTCACTAAAATAATTACATTAAATAAATTAAGAATCGCTAAAATATAAAATTTCACTCTGTGAGTTTCTTGAAATTAGAGAAGTCTGTTAAAAATATAAAAATGATTTTTGTAATTAAAATATTACTTTATGTTTAATTTTATCATTAAAATTTGTTAAAAATTAAATAATAGTAATAATAATAATTTAATTCAAAAAATCACGAAATCTTGCCTAAGTGTTTCTCTGACCTTTGGAATCCTCTAATAATTTTTCCATAAATAAAAAATTTTATTTTGGAAAGCTAAATAAATCAACTTTTAAAAATCCTATTTTCAAAATTTAAATAATTATCTAAATTAAATTAAAATTTTGAGTGGTCCACATGTTCCCCTCTAACATTATAATTTTCTCATGGATATGACACTTTAAACCCTCAAAGTTATTTGAGTTGCATTTAATGTGTTATAAGGTGAAGTGCCCCAAGGGTAAAGTGGTAGTTTTAGACTTTGGTGCCTTAATCAAAATTTAGGATTAACCAAGGTAAAATGGGTAATTTTGCTCTTAATGAATATGTTTGGATGATTGAAACACAATGAGATTAAAAGGTAGAAACCCACTCACCACTTTTGCACAATGTCAACAAGATTATAAATCTTCTAATCAACATGACTTGGAAGTTAATCGAAACCAAATGATTCTTATGTAAGGGGCTTAAACCAGAAAAAGGATGATTTACTTCTCTTAATCCCAAAGTTGAGGAAGATTTGATTATTTGATAAGAATGCACATCATTCAAAATCAAAACTTTGATGACCACCATTTCACCCATTATGATTGTTGAAGGCTTGGTAATGACCTAGGCTCAATATATAAACTCAATTGATTGGATTTAGAAGATAATATGATTGGTGGTTAACATCTTTAAACACTACAAGCCTAACTTTTAGTTGTGGGAACCACAATATTAATAAAGCAAAACATGCCTCAAGGGCACTCACTCACATAACTCTTAAATGAAACATCAATTGACTAAATTGACTAATCGAGTATCACGAGTATCATATCCTTGGGATAATCAAATTGTCAAGTTTCACTGAGCAACGGGGTAGTCACACTTCAACCTCGGATGATTAATGAAACAATATAATAACTTCAAAATGAAGTCAAAATAATTCAAAAGAGCCTCAAAGTAGTTCTGGGTCATTCCCTCAACACTCTGAAACCTTCTGGATATTTTGAAGAGCAAACTTAACTTGTCATATTTTGTTCTAAAATTATCCGTTAGGATCTTCCAAGATCCAACAAAATCATAGCTTGGGGTTTGGTAGCTAAACCTTCATCTACTCTTGCAATTTAAACTTTCTTACAATTTTATCAACATATTTTGCAAGTACTGACCTTTAAAGTGGTGGAACGAGAAGACTCGACATGTATGTTTTTACAATTTGCAGTACCGTCTTTTCTTATATTTTCTGCACTCTACCTTTTTTTTTATAAAATTTGTTTATGTTTATAAAACTTGCATTTTAAACAATGATGTCACCGTGCATGACAACCAAAAACTGCTAGGATAGCCACCAAAACCAAAATCAAAATTAAAAATCAATCAAGATAAAATTTACTACCATAACATTCAAAATATAAGACAACTCAAAATTTAATCACAAACATCACAAAACAACAACTACAAAAAAATTAAGACGTCTATATCGGATGATCGGGAATCCCTTGGAGGACATAACCTACGGTTGCTAACAAGATTTTCCATAGTTTAAATGAAAATATGGAACTCATTAAGTTGAGTTTAGTAAATTCATTTGGATTAAGTGAATTTGATAGAAAATAGTTGTACAGGAACGAAATTTGGATTAAGTGAATTTGATAGAAAATAGTTGTACAGGAACAAAGGAACCATAGGATCCTAACTGGTGTCGCTCTGATCAAATTTAATATGATCCATAATATTTAAAGAACTGCAACCATAGGGACATCTGATTTGACATTATAACTTTACACATTATAAAACTTAAACTCATCACAATGAGGAGCTTGGAGCTAGTATAGTCGGCAGCACAGCTATCTTCAACAGCAAGAGGATCTACAACATCATATCTTTCTTTAGAATTAAATAACAAGCAATAGGATTTCGAGGTTATTTGCTTATGCAACATAAATCCTTAAATTATCTTTAGGCCTTTGTATAGCTCTATTGTACAATATAAGCCCTAACTCGTCTTATGATTTTGAGATTGTCGTTCGTCACGACCTAAACCCTCTCATGTTCCAGGATATTCATGTGATTATTTCACACGGGTGTAAGCCCTAACTAATAAAATTGATAGGATGAAACATTTAAATATTTCTCCTTAAAACTGAAGCCAAATAATAGAATAGACTGAGAAGTCACCGAGGTTCTCCTCCGGATATATGACATCCCCTAGTTCTTCCGCCTTTGGACTCTATAACAAAATGTTCCAAATTTGAACCATTTCCCTTTCACTCCTCTATGTCTGATCTCGTTGAAAAGTCCTTTCTTTTGACCTCTTTGAAGATAACGTTTCCTGATTTTTATTGAGAGTTTTCTTCGGTGAATTCGGTTATCTAAGATGTAATTAAGTATAGGGGCTTGCCCTTATAAGTAGCTTTATAGGAAGTTTTTCCAAATTTCCAAATCTTTGTATTAAATAGGGAAACTTGTCGGCAAATAAAAATGGTTTTGCAGACCGAACGAACGTCATATATTTTTTAGTTTATTTGATTAATCCTCATCCTCGAGTCTTGTGTTTATCCTTCAGGATAGACTTCTACCGGCCACTCCCAACCAAAAACGGTGTCGACAGCTTCTGGAGACTCCACTGGGGACTAGCTTTTCTCTTCATTTAAATTAGGAAATATTATCTTCATACATCGGTAATGTGTCAATGTCCCTCTTGGACCAAATTACTCTTCTTCTATTTGCATGATTTGCACATTTCTTTCTTGTGAAAGTACGACCAACTCTTTTGGACTTTAGGATCGTATGTTCAATCATCATTGAGCAGGGAGGTTTAGGATGCCATTAAGGACTTTTTAATCTTTATGTGGGGTTGGACCCCCAATAGTTTTGTTGGTGGAATAGTTCCACCTGGGCATTGTGTGTTGTTAAGTTAGTTCTGCACTGGGTCCTGAACTTCACTTTTTCCCTTTCAAGTTTGATTTGCTATTTTACAAGTTAAATCGGTTTGTGTCGTGCTGCACGTGCTCTTTAAATTTTCTTTATATGAATTAAATATTTCTACTTTCAAACTATTTTTACTAAAATTTAAAAATCTCCACAAATTAAATAAAGACTTACCCGGTTTACAGATCAACCATTATTAATTTTTAGTGCTCGCACTAAGCTTACGAGGCATTGGCCAAATAGCTAACCCCAGAGCTTTCTTTTTGGCTGCTGCAATGGCGCTCCTAACGCTCACATTTTCCTGCAACCTGGAGACGAGCCGCAGTGCCCGCAACGTTGCTCCCACCATCAAGTTTGGAGCAGGATTTGAAGATCTCGAGGTCGTTCCGGGAAAGCCCGTTCGTCATAATGAAAGTCGTCACTCCAAACATTCAAGAACCGTCTGCTGAGTTTAACCTAAGCAGCCCCCAGAACTTCCCTTCTTACAAGAAGGTCAAGGACACTGCCACCACGGCACCTACCAAGCCTGTTGCTCCCATCTCCACTAAGGGAAAAGAGGTTACGATCATTGAAGACTCGGCTAAAGAATCGGTTGTTTTGTCCTCAGTATTTGAAATTAGATCAAGTTTGAGGACTACACTGTTAACCCAAACACACTACACTGTTAACCCGAACATAAAGGAGAAACTATAACAGGAAGGTTTGGAGGGCTACCAAAGCCCAGACTCCTAAGGAGATACCTTTTGAGGAGGATCCTCACTAGGATGAGTCAAGATTACCAGAGACATATCCACTTCTGCAATGAAGTAGGTTCCATCCCTTAATGGATACCAATGGGTATGAAAGTATCTAGAAGATCGCCGCTACTTTATCGTCACTTCATGAACATGGTGGGGTGAGGAAGAAGCCTGCTCCTATCACCCAAGTTTGTTCAGTTTTCCAGAAAGTTTTTAGAGAGTAGCTGCTAATGAAGGATGTTCAGTTGGCGAGTTACTCAAACTAGTGGGACATGCAATATCCCCTCGCATGAAGAAAGAAATTTTAAGGGACGTCAGATTTGCCAAGAGATCTTAAAAGTCAACTGAAGCTTTGGATGCTCGCATTCCCGTCTGGTTCCACCTGGTTGATACCACCATTGTTACTACCGATTCTACTATCACTAGACCCGCGGGCCGTTGACTAGTTAAGTCACCATTGTTACTACCGATTCTACTGTCACTAGACCCGCGGGCCGTTGACCAGTTAAGTCATGTGTGGGTCCAAGAATTCTACCAATCACCCACCATAAAGATGTTCTTAAAGTTTTAAAGGATAAAAAAAAGCAAAAAAAGCAATTACCCAGTACTGTATCTGGTCTACACCATGGGGAGCATACTTTTCCTCGACATATAAATTTTCATACCGAGACAATCCGTCTCAAGACGTCACCATCAAAGAAAAAGGTATGGATACCCAGGGTCGCTATACCGATACAGTCCAGTAGGCCAGCAGGGTAAGATCATGGAATGAAGCCAGGGTCCGGAATGTCTGACAATGTCACAGCAATTGCTAGCGAGATGGATGGGCAAACAGAGGATGTTCAACAGAGTTTTCTAGATCTCAAAATACTACAAGAATCAATAATCAAAGAAAAGGTCAAAAAGCTCATGGTTGAGAATTCTGAGTTAGCCCGAGAACATGGAGTTTCCATTAATGATGATGAAGATTTTGACTTCAATGATTACCTTGAAAAAGATTTCATGGATATCCATGTCATCGAGACCAGAGCTGTTGCTTCTGCACGCGACGCTAGACCTCTCATCGAAGAGAATGTCGTAGATGAGCTGCATAGGGCTATCTCCCTAGGGACGAGCAAATTAGTAAAATGAATAAAAGAATGAAAGAGATGGTCACTGCCATGGCTACCATGACTGTCATGGCCACTGTTCAGGAACAGTCTAAACCACCACAGTTAGCCTCTCCAAAAGTTAATCCACCAGAGATTATACATGTTACAGATGAAAGGAGAGAAGTCACCTCAGCAAACAGAGATGAGCAACAAAAGAAGGATTCTCGGAGTAAATGGTGGTGCATTGATTTTGAGGAATTTAAGTAAATGGTCGAGTACATCATCATACCGAAAAAAGAATTTAAGTAAATGGTCGAGCAAGTTCGGGAAGCCTTAGCCCAATCTAAGGGTGGTGCATTGATTTTGAAGGGTAGACCTTACCCGGAGGAGTTTTATGTTGTACCCCACCCTAAGGGTTTTGTGTCCCTAAACTTTAAGATATTTGATGGAGTTGAGAATCCCAGATAGCACATAGCACATTTTTGAGCCAGTTGAGGCAATACCAGAGGAAATAAAGCCTTACTTTTCTGATAGTTTGTCAGCAGCCTATCAGGAATCTCTTTTGATTGGTATGCCGAATTACCCAACGGATTAGTTAAAAAATTCTCCGAGTTAGAACAATTGTTCATGAAAAGATTTGTCGGAGCGCAACATCATGTGTCTATTGGAGATCTCATAATGGAAAAAGAAAAGCCCAATGATACTTTAGTGGACTATATTTTGAGGTGGAGAAACCTTAGCATGAAATGTGAACCTCAGCTACAGGAACATCATGCAATTGAGATATTACTCAAAAGCATTCATGGGCCAGTGGATTTCATGCTCATGGGACTCACCATCAAATCCTTTGAGAAGCTACTCAGCAAAGTTAGCATTTTAAAAGAACCTTAAAGTTTGGGGACAAAGATTGGCTTGAGAAGCAACAGCTCTGGTAGTGTGTCTACAAATACTGGCTTGAGAAAAATCTTAAAGAAAGGAATATAATGATCCCGAAAGAATATTTAAAAGAACCTGAAAAGGGTTCTATAAATAGGATTTCAGCTAAGCCAATCTCTCTAATTGGCCCATATACTAGAAAAGATGGATGGAGTACAATTTGGAGCAAATCATCCAAGAAAATACTGAACCAGATCCAGAATGCTTCAAGACAAACCTCCGTTCAGAGTCTCCAGCCTGCCAAGCCCAAGATGAAAATTTCACAAGAAGATCTGTCATCGTCAAGGAAGAAGAAGAGAAAAAAGAAGAAGAAGAAGAAGAAGAATACCACCACGAAGACTGATAGCATAGAGGGTAGGATAGAGGCTGTCTCTACTAGATTAGTTGTCTCGGATTAGGGGAAGAAAATCCTCAAACCCTTGACCTTGTATGATTATCTTTTTACCCTTCCGGGGTCTTATAAATATAATGATTATGATTTCAAGTATGTTTTAACTATTTCTAGTGATATCGTAATCTATTGTGACCAATCTAAATTTGATATCAATTGCCAAGACGATCCTCAAATAGTGCTTGACTTTGATGAACTCATTAACAAGACAAAAGAAGACATCGACAATACCGCTTACGACAGCACCGGGAGTGAGGAACCAATCCTCAAGGGCATGGTACACTGCTTTCCATCAACTTAGATCTTTCCGACAAAGAAGAAATACTGAAAGATTCAACAATGATATCTCAATGAGAAATTATAGAAGTAAACTTAAGAAGCGCAGAGTATTACCCCCGAAAAAAGCTTCGACGGATAAAGGAAAGCAAGTATTAACTCAAGAAGAGCTACCTCCACCTCCACCAGTGGAAGAACCACATAACCAAGAGAAAATTGGAGGATCATACAAAATGGATTACAACATGCCGGCTCATCTTAGGAAGTTGTCGGCCAAATTAAGCATCTATGACACTCTAATCCAATCAAAGGAGATGAGAGATTCTCTAGCTACAGCTTTGCTCGACCTAGAGATTTGTTTAGCCTAATTGGTCAACACATCCTCAGATGAAGTTTGCTTGTTAAAAGAACAGTCTGGGGTAACCTTCACAGATGAAGACTTGTTGCTCGATACCGCTGACCATAATCGTCCACTCTATATTTCCGTTAACATCGGCAGATTTGTGTTGTCTAGAGTTTTAGTAGATTCTGGAGCATCACTCAACTTGATGATTCTACGAACCTTGGCCTATGTGGACATTGAATCTCAGGAGGTTACGGTCAATAAAATGATGCTAAGAGGATTCAACAAAAAGGTGAAGAGAGCCCTTAGATCAATTACATTGCTTACGAAGGTTGAAGAACTAGTAACAACCACTAAGTTTCATATCATCGACACCAAGAACTCTTTCAATGCTCTACTTGGTTGACCATAGATTCACGAACACAACATGGTTCCATCGTCCCTACACTAATGCATTAAGTACTACAAGGGAGGACAAGAACATCACATCAAGGGTGATTTACAGCTGTTTTCAGTTCATGAAGTTGGCATTCGTGAAGATGTCGCCTACTACCCACCTCCAAAGAAATCTGTCTTCTCTCGTAAAATTGTGACCAATAAAAGTGAAGATTTAGATGAATTATAGTGGCAAGGTCATTCAACTCCGATTCAGCAATTTTCCACCTCTCTTTTGCAACAAGTTGGTGGGGGTTCTTTTAGTTCGCACACCCGAGGTCGAGGTTGGAGGCGTGGACGAGGAAGAACCAACTTAATTATTGAATGGACTAGGCTGACCATCAACATTGGTGATGAAGAAAGTTCTGAAGATGAAATAATGATGAAAAAATAGAAGAAACTTTAGTATGAGATATCCTTAGAAGACGTGGAGAAAATTGAATATGGGATGATGTATGATTGGATAAACCACTATGTGAACGCCATGACCCTTACTCTGATTCTCCCTCAAAAGGTAGAGAGTTTAGAGGACAAGGAAGTCTGTAGAATTAGTTTGAAGCCGATCAAATTTTATCGTGCTTCTACTTCTACTAATCTTGAAAATCATGTAAATTTGGACAAGGAACTTAATGAATTAATGGAATTGTCTTTTTGTTACTTTTCGCCTTGTGTACAAAAGTTAATTCAATAGAGAGATTTTCCAAAACAAATGCCAAAAGATAAATTACAACTTTTTGAAAACTTATGGAACGTTAAAAGTCAAACTCCTAACTCGAAAGAGGGTCTCGAATTTTGTACAGTCAAACCATTTGATGATTCAGAATTTTGTATTGTTTTCATGAAAATTTAAATTTAAACTTAATTAAAACTAACCTCGATTTGTGAGGCAGCCTTAGATAAGGTAATCCATGATTGCTAAAGGAAACTTCTAGTTATTTGTAACCAGGAAAACCACAAATATTAACAAATTTGAGATGACAGAACCACGAGATCTCGACTAAGGTCATTGTCAGCACTATTTTGGGGTTGGAGGTTGCTTGTTGGAAGCTGTCGGTCGCCGGAATCGAAATCCCGTCGCTCGCTTCGGAAGGACTTTTTAATTTACGTATATATATAGTTAGGGCTTATATTGTACATTGGGCTTATATTGTACATTAGAGCTATACAAAGGCCTAAAAATAAGTTGAGGATTTATGTTGCATAAGCAAACAACCTCAAAACTTTATGGCTTGTTATTTAATTCTAAAGTAAGATATGATGTTGTAGATCCTCCTGCTATTGAAAATAGTCGTGCTGCCGAAAATGTTAGCTCCAAGCTCATTGTCGTGAAGAGTTTACATTTTCTAATGTGTCAAGATATAATGTCAAACCAGATGTCCCTATGGTTGCAGTTCTTTAAATATTATGGATCATATTAAATTTCATTAGAGTGACACCGGTTAGGATCCTACGGTTCCCTCATTCCGGTACCACTATATTTCTATCGGATTCATTTAGTCCAAATGAATTTACTAAACTCAACTTAATGAGTTCCATATTTTCATTTAGACCGTGGGAAATCTTGTTAGCAACCATAGGTTACCTCCTCCGAGGAAATCCCAATCATCCGACAGAGACGTCTTAATTTAGTTGTAGTTATTATTTTGTGACGTTTGTGATTAAATTTTGAGTTCTCTTATATTTTGAATGTTGTGGCAGTAAATTTTATCTTGTTTGATTTTTAATTTTGATTTTGGTTTTAGTGGCTATCCTAACAGTTTTTGGTTGTCATGCACGGTGACATCATTGTTTAAAATGCAAGTTTTATAAACATAAAAGTACAGTGCTGAAAATATAGGAAAAGACGATACTGCAAATGGTAAAAGCATATCTGGTGAGTCTTCTCATTCCACCACCTGAAAAGTCAGTACTTGTAAGGTACTTGTAAGATATGTATGTATATAATATTGTAGAAAAGTTTAAATTGCAAGAGTAGATGAAGGTTTAGCTACCAAACCCCAGGCTATGATTTTGTTGGACCTTGGAAGATCCTAACGGATAATTTTAGAACAAAATATGACATGTTCAATTTGCTCTTCAAAATATCCAGAAGGTTTCAAAGTGTTGAGGGAATGGCCCAAAACTGCTTTGAGGCTCTTTTGAATTATTTCGACTTCATTTTGAACTTATCATATTGTTCCATTAATCATCCAAGGTTGAAGAAGTGTGCTACCCCGTTGCTCAGTGAAACTTGACAATTTGATTATCCCAAGGATAAGATACTAGATCTGTCAATTGATGTTTCATTTGAGTTATGTGAGTGAGTGCCCTTGAGGCAAGTTTAGGTTATTTAAGATTGTGGTGCCTACAAATAAAATTCATGCTAGTAGTGTTTAAAGATGTTAACCACCAATCATATTATCTTCTAAATCCAATCAATTGAGTTTATACACTGAGCTTAGGTCACTACCAAGCCTTCAACAATTATAATGGGTGAAATGGTGGTCATCAAAGTTTTGATTTTAAATGATGTGCATTCATATCAAATAATCAAATTATCCTCAACTTTGGGTTTAAGAGAAGTAAATCATCCTCTTTCTGGCTTAAGCCCATTAAGAATCAATTGGTTTTGATTAACTTCCAAGTCATGAAGACTAGAAGATTTATAATCTTGTTATTTATAATCTTGTGATTTATAATCTTGTTGACATTATGCAAAGGTGGTGAGTGGGTTTCTACCTTTTAATCCCATTGTATTTCAATCATCAAAACATATTCACTAAGATCAAAATTACCCATTTTATCTTGGTTAATCCTAAATTTTGATTAAGGCACCAAAGTCTAAAATTACCACTTTGCCCTTGGGGCACTTCACCTTATAACTCATTAAACCCAACTCAAATGACTTTTAGGGTTTAAAGTGTCATATCCATGAGGTAATTATAATGTTAGAGGAGAACATGTGAACCTCTCAAAATTTTAATTTAATTTAGATAATTATTTAAATTTAGAAAATAGGATTTTTAAAAGTTGATTTTTTTAGCTTTCCAAAATAAATTTTTTTATTTATGGAAAAATTATTAGAGGTTTGCTAAGGTCTGAGAAAAACTTAGGCAAGATTTCATGATTTTTTGAATTAAATTATTATTATTATTATTTAATTTTCAACAAATTTCAATGATTAAATTAAACATAAAGTAATATTTTAATTACAAAAAACATTTTTATATTTTTAATAGACTTCTCTGAGTTCACAAAACTCAGAGAATGAAATTTTATGTTTTTGTGATTCTTAATTTATTTAATGTAATTATTTTAGTGAGAAAAAGGAGAAAATTCTTTATAAGCCTCAAAAATTCATTTTTTTGACTTAGGAAAATTAGTAAAAATGTCTTAATGAATTCTAAGTGACCAAGAAACATTTACACACATTTTGAACCATTTTGGATATTTTTGAAAATTTTGATTATTTTAATTATTTTTAATTCAAAATACCATTTAAAAATGAAATATTCTCACAAAAATATTATTTATTTTTATTAAATTTCCCTGATCGCAAAAAACTCAAAAAACTAAGTTTCATAATTTTTTTAAAGTTTATTTAATTTATTATAATTATTTTGTACAAAAATACAAGGTTTCTTAGAAAATCAACTTTCGTGCTTAGACTTAATCAAACGATTTTCAAATTTTTACAATGAGCAAATATAATTTTTATGAAAAGTGTGGGATTGATTTTGTCAATTTTGAGATAAGTATTTAATTTACATGAATTAATACAAGATATTTATATTTAATTAATTATAAAAATTCACAAGATAGTTCAAAACATCATGACATTTTTCCTAACCTTCTTTGACTACAAAAAAACCTACCAAAATTATTCCTATAATTTTTCAAGAAATATTTTGATTTATACGACCACTTTAGCTTGAAAATTAAAGCTAGAAGCATAGAGGTGCCCTCTAACCTTGAAAAAATCAGAAGACATGACCTCTATGATGGGGAATGAACCCTCAAAAGTTCAAGCCATTGTGAGCAATATTTAATCATGGAAAATTAAAATACCACACAGGGTATTTAATTCAACCGCAGAGGGTATTTAATTAATTAAAAACTAGGGAATGAGAAAATAATTTTTATTTTAATTCCACATTATTCTCCTCTGTTTACTAAGGAAGAGGGTATTTTTCTTTTATTTTTATGATTTTTTAAGAAAAAGATATGGATTTTTGAAGTTCAGGCATTAAAAATAATTAAAAAATCCCATATTTTTTCTACTTATCCACGCGGCGCCACCTCAACCTCACCGCTCCGAAGGCTCCAAGCATCGCTTTGCCATTTGACGCCGCCAGCCACGTATCCTCCATGCGGACCGTATTTTATGCACCGAGGGTTTGTCTAGCTTGATCTCGTCCGTCCGTTGGATACACGCACGATCGGACGGCTCTCCGTTATCATCCCAAGTGACTTAGCCCGTGAATCGTTCACACTAAAACCTTAAGATCTCTGCCTAGACTCAACCAAATCACATGAGGTTTGTTTTTGAACCTTCATCTACTCAAAACAAGTACATCTATAAGGTTTATATAGTATGAAATACAGTAAACATGTATGGAGAGGTCAATAAATGGACCCCCAATAGGTGGGGTGTGCTGAGCAAGCAGAGAAAGCACCCCGCGTGTATTGGCGTTGACCGACAAGATCAACAAAGCCAATATAGACTCCTAACTTAACAAACATAGAAGGAGTACATAATTGAGTAACAATTGTTTCAATTGGGGAGTAACAGATACTCTCGCTAGGGAAAAGAAAAGAGATTCCAGAAATAACCATCGAGAAAACTGATGATTAAGGCGGAGACTCGATTTCAAATTCAATATTTAATTTTAACTTCAATATTGATAATTTCAGAGAACAAGATTGTGTGAGAGGACCGAATCAAGATGGAAAGCACAAGGACTTACATCCAACTCAAAAGAGTGACAACATTATAGAGGATGGCAACCATTAAGGACATTACACTAAAGAGAAAGACTATACCAGTTTGAGCTACCGCTAGGGACATCACGTCCAAACTGAATCTAGTCAAAAGATGGCAACCATTTAGGACATTACACCAGAAAGGACTCCAAGGTGGGAATCAGAATTTTTGTACTGAACCTTAAGATTGAGAGTAGGATGCCATATTCCTTTTAAGGGGGTCTTATTCCTATCTCAAAGATGTGTGTAGAGAATTGGATGTCATGGTCCCATTCAAGGGGGTCCTATACCAATCCCAAAAGTTTGAGAATAGGATGTGATGTTCCATTTAGGAGAGACTTTTTAATATTTTTATAGTTTTTTTTTTTAATTTCAAAGTCAAATAGCAATATATCACATTTTTTTATCCTACACATGGAACAACCTTAAGGCCCTAACAAGCTCTCTACACCAACATGATTCACAGAACATGATAATCAGAAGATAATAAAATAATAATAAAAAGTCTAACAAAAAAAATAAAAATAACAACATATAAACGATGATGTGGTGATATCAATGTAGCACTGTAATGATATCAAAATAGCAATGTGGTGCTTGATGGTTGGTACAATAATACTAATTAAGACAATTACAGATGAATATATAAGTGCAAAATTGATATTTTTGACAACAACATAATCTAAATAGAATTTAGCATAATGAAATAAATAAAAACAATTTATAGTATAAGTAAAAAATAGAAATAAAAACAAAAATTTAAATTGAACGCTAAATTAATTTATTTCAAACTAATATTAACTTAATTGAAATTTAATCTTCATTTAACCTCCTGTTGACCTCATTTTTGGTTGAGGTCTAGTTTTTTCTTCTTTAGTAGCCTAGGGTCTAGCCATTAGACTTTCATGTTGATTATTCGAGACTTTCATGTTGACTATTCCTAAAGGACTAGAAAATAAATCCTTGCCATTAGAAATTCTCCCTTCTTTACTCAACTTGAAGTTCCACATGTTGGTCCTAACCTCTAGCACATAGTAGGTGGGGTCAATATGGAGGAGCTCAAAGGAGTCCCTAATATGCCTAAAATATATAGTGTTTTTAGACACATTTTTATACCTATTTTTGAGATATTGCACTTTAATGGAAGGTATTTTTGTGTTTTTCTTTCAGGTACAAGTAAAAAGGTGAAAAAAACTTGAAGGAGTGAAAAAGGATCAAATTTGGAGCAAATAGGTGAAAAATGTGCAAAAGTGTTGCTTAAGCACCGGGTGCGCCTAGGCGCTGGAGGCCCCGCGCTTAAGCGCCAATGGCAGTTATTGGACGAGTAAATTCAGTTTTTGCAAATTTTGAAGAGATTTTTGAGGCACCTATTGGCTTAATAGGTGATCACAACCACCATGGATGAAAATTTTTGTGAAAGGATGCATCTCTTGGGGAAATACATTAAATCAAGACACATTTTGAAGAGATATTAAGGCACCTTTTGGAGAATTATAAAAAAAGAAGATTGGGACTTTGAAAGAGGTCCTAAAAGTACTGGGAAAGTTTTGAAAGTTCAAAAATTTGAGAGTTAGTTGGGGAGATTTTCAAGAAAGAGATTTTCAGGCACCACATATTTATCTTTTTTTTATTTCTAGTTTTATATTGAGAGTGCTGTAAAATAGAAGAGGTTCAAAGGAACTTCAAGAGTTTGGCGGAAGGGGAGTAGTTTTTCTTATCTTTCTTTTCAAAATGATAAGTAACTAAGTGTTGGACGAAAGTTGTGGAGAGTATTGATCTTTAATGTTGGATGAAGTTCCGATGATTTAAATCCATGTACTTCATTTACTTCTTAATTTGGCCAATCTAGATGATAAAATTTGTTGTGAGAACATGTAAGAATCAGGATAGTATTGTCTCAGTCAAAAATTTGAAGGAATCACATGACGTTGTATGAATAGGAATGTAGTTCATATGATTGACTGCAAATAAATAGGGAAATATTCATTGAAGGGTGTAGAGTTAGAGGACTTTAATGTGATAGGTTAAAGCCCCCAAATTGGTTTATTATTTTAGGTTCTAATACGAGATGTTACCCCTTAGGTGGTGAGAATCAAGGGAACTCTAGAGTGAGAGCTAGTATCTTCCCTGTCTAGCTGGTCTTCAGAACTATTCAAACTTTAAATTAGCCAATGTTCTTTATAACATCTCTCGTAAGGGTAAAGAATATTATTGCTCCTGTTTGCCATAACGCAATATGCATACTTCTACAACATATTTCCTATACTTATTAGAAGAAGATATTTTCATATTTAGTGTTTTTCTTCTACAAAAGCTCAAGTAATCTTTTTAAGTTTGTTCGGTTTTTGTCAAAATATTAAAATTACAAAAAATATTTAAACTTTCTTTACTGCGAAAACATCTTTAGTTTAAATATTTATTTTTTTAAAAATAGAAAGTTTTCCAAAAAGTACGTACATTATTTTTTAAAAAATAGAAAGTTTTCTAAAAAGTACGTACTGCATATCTTCCCTGTGGGCTTGATATTCAGGTCTTAATAAAAAAGTCCTATATTACTTAATAATGATACGTATACTTGCGTAGTATCCCAATATAAATTAAAAGTTAAATTCCTATCTTTCTTCATGATTAAATTTTTGGTTTTGTTGTGAAATAAGAAAATATAAGTGAAAATTATAACCATAATTATTGTTATATTATTGCATATAAACAGTTATCGTGGATCAAGATTTTGGCGTCGTTGCCAGGGAAGTGAAGTTAAAATTTTAAAGCATCTATTGATTTAAAAGCAAATTTCTATTTTTATAAAGTCTTATTTGAACTTTAAGTTATTGTATTTTATTTTGTGTGTGTTTAGCTTTATTTTTATTTTATTTTATGTTAGTGTATGCGTAGTTCAGGTTCTGAAGGACTAGTTCCCTATGATTCTGAATTAGAGAGAACTGTTAGAAAAATAAGAAAAACCAAAAAAATTAAAAATCGTGAAAAATCCAAAAAAATTACAGAAATGGCAAACCAAAATGATCAAAATGCTGAAATTCATCAAGCGTTTAGATCTTTAAGAGATTATGTCAACTCTACTATAGATGAACTTCATTGTAGTATTTGAAAACCTACTGCAGTGGTTAATTCATTTGAGCGTAAACCTGTTGTTATCCAAATGGTATCAAATAATCAGTTTGGGGGATCACCAATTAAAAATTCAAATTTACATCTTGCCAATTTTCTAGAATTATGCGCTACATTTAAATACGATGGTGTATCAAATAATGCCATAAGACTTCAGTTATTTCCTTTCTCAATGAGGGATAAAGCTAAGATGTGGTTGAATTAGTTAGCACCTGGATCTATCAAAACTTTGGGTGATTTATCACAAAAATTCCTTTTTAAATATTTTCCACCATAAAAAACTGTGAAGCTTAGAAATGATATTACATCTTTTAATCAATTTGAAGAGGAACCTATTTATAAAGCATGGGAAAGATTTAAAGAACTCTTTAAAAAGTGCCCACACCATGCTATACCATATTGGTTATTAATTCAAACTTTTTATAATGGATTAGTTGGATCTCTTAGATCAATTATCGATGCCGCTACTGGTGGTTCATTAATGTCAAAACTATTTCATGATGCCTATGCTTTAATTGATGAAATGGCTACCAATAATTTTTAATGGCCTTCTGAGAGGGTGAATCCTAAGAAAGTAGCCAATATTCATGAAACGAATGCATTTATTATGTTAGCAAATCAAGTTGTTACAATTTCAAGGAAGTTAGACCAATTTGAAATGAATTTTTCTCAATCAATTTCCATGATTGAAGAGAATTCATTAGGCTAAACGGTAGATTCTCAAGCAACATTAGAAACTTTGAATGCCATAAATAACAAGCAGAATAACTCATATTCAAATTATTATAACTCGGGTTGGAAAAACCATCCCAACTTTAACTGGAACAACAATTCGGGTGGTAATAATCAGTAGTGGGAGAACAACCAAGTAAACCCATTGTGAAACTAGAACAATCAAGGGAATAATAATTATAGATCTACTTATCCTCCAGGTTTCAATAGTAATACACAATTTTAGGAGAAGAAGTTATCTATAGAAGAAGTTATCTATAGAAGAAGTGGTGTTACAAATTGGAATTTAATTACAATGTCAAGGA
>NW_018164922.1:60619-63059 GCF_001263595.1 Phalaenopsis equestris
AAAGCCTTATGTGATTTAGGTGCAAGCATTAACCTTATGTCATTATCAATATTCAAAAGATTGGGATTAGAAGAAATAACCTCTAGTACTGTAACTCTAATGTTAGCAGATCGTTCGATAACATACCCTAAAGGAGTTATAGAAGATGTCCTAGTGAAAGTGGATCAATTTATCTTTCCTATTGATTTCATTGTGCTAGATATGGAGGAAGATAAAGCGATACCTATCATTTTGGGGAGACCTTTCCTAGCCACAGGAGGAGCAATGATAGATGTGCATAAAGAGGAATTAGCAATGTGCGTCAATGATTAAACTATTACTTCCAATATTTCAAGATCAATGAAATATCCTACAAATGGTAAAGATGATGAATGCTATAGGATTGATGTTATAAGAGATCTAAGTGAATGTCATTTCAAAACAACTTATGAAGAATAATCTGAAGGAAAAGATGTGGAACATGAGCAAGAAGTGGAATCAGATCGTTGTGAAGAACTTTTTAAGGAAGATTCAAACTATTCGAGAAAGTTTTGAGATTTTGGACATGATAGATAAAGATAAATCATTTTGTCCATCAATTGAAGAACCTCTAGAACTTGAGTTGAAGTTACTTCCTGGTCATTTAAAACATGCCTTTTTAAGAGATTCCTCTACTTTACAAGTTATAATTTCCTCAAAATTAATGATGGAAGAAGAAGAAAGGTTGATAAAAATTTTAAAAAATTTTAAGAAAGCCTTTAGATGGACAATTGCTAATATTAAAGGAATCAGTCTTTCAATTTGTATGCATAGAATTCATATGAAAGAGAATTGCAAACCCAGGGTTGATCCTCAAAGGAGACTGAATTTTGTTATGAAATAAGTTTTTAAGAAGGAAATTTTAAAGTGTTTAGATGCTGGAATTATCTACACTATTTTAGATAGTGCATGGGTTAGTCTAAATCACTGCGTTCCTAAGAAAGGAGAAGTAATTGTAACTATGAATGAACATAATTAATTAATACTTACTAGACAAGTTATAGGGTGGCGAATATGAATTAATTATAGAAAATGAAATCTTGCCACTAGGAAAGTTCATTTTCCATAACCCTTTCTAGATCAAATGCTAGATAAACTAGCTGGGCATAAATAGTTTTGTTTTATGGATGGATATATTGGTTATCACCAAATACAAATATCTCCTGAGGATCAAGAGAAAACAACGTTTACCAGTCCTTATAGTACTTTTTCATTTAGAAGGATGTCCTTTGGTTTATTCATTTGGTTTAGTAATGCCCCTGCTACATTTCAAAGATGTATGATTGTAATTTTTTGTGATTTAATTGAAAAAGGGATTGAAGTTTTTATCGAAGATTTTTCAATGTTTGGAACTTCATTTGACTCATATTTAGAACATTTATCAAAAGTTCTTAAGTGCTGTGAAGTAACAAATTTTGTCCTTAATTGGGAAAAATGTTATTTATGACAGCATGAGAAATTGTATTAGGACATCAAATATCAGAAAATGGTATGAAAGTAGATCCTACTAAAATCCAAGAGATCGCTAATTTACCTTATCCAACAAATGTAAGGGAAATTAGGAGTTTTTTAGGACATGATGGATTCTACCTACAATATATTAAAGACTTTCCAAATATTGCTAAGCCTTTATGCCATTTACTGGAAAAAGATGTAATTTTCAATTTTGATAAGGAATGTCTAAAAGATTTTAATTTATTAAAACAAAAATTAATCATTGCACCAATTATAGTTTCACCAAACTAGGGAAAACCTTTTGAATTGATGTGTGATGCTAGTGATTATGTTATAGGAGCTGTAACTCATTGTGTAGTGCATACAGATCATTCTGCTATTAAGTATTTAATGAAAAAGAAGGATGTTGAACCTAGACTTATAAGATGGATTCTTCTTTTACAAGAATTTGATTTTGAAATAGTAGATCGAAAGGGGACTGAAAATGAAATTGCTGATCATTTGTCCATGCTTGAGTTAGAAAAACCACTCTCTTTTGAAAAAGAAATTAATGAACATTTTCCAGATGAAAAATTGTTCATTATTAATGAGTGGCATGTTTCGTGGTATGACGATATTGTGAACTTTATTGTTATACCCTATGAAATGGCATACCAGCAAAAGAGGAAATTTATTTCTGAAGCTAAGACTTATTTTTGGGATGACCCATTTCTATATAAACAAGGAAAGAATCTAATAATTCGAAGATGTGTACTATTAGAAGAAACTTATGAAATTATCCAAAAATGTCATAATTCTTAATTTGGGGGACATTTTGGTGTTGACAAAACAGCATACAAAATTTTACAATCTAGATTCTATTGGCCTACAGTTTTTAGAGATGTTAATGCTTATATCAAAACCTGTGATAGATGTCAACGAGTAGGCAATATTTCTAGAAGAAATGAGATGCCCCTCAATTATATTC
>NW_018164922.1:63136-67160 GCF_001263595.1 Phalaenopsis equestris
TGGAAATTTATATATTCTGTTAGCAGTGGACTATGTATCCAAATGGATAGAAGTTTTTGCTTTATCTCGATGTGATGCTCAAAATATTGCAAAGTTTTTAAAAACAAACATATTTTGTAGGTTTGGGATGCCGCGAGCTATCATTACTGATGGGGGAAGTCATGTCAGAAATGTCATAATAGAGAAGTTATTAAAGAAAATCATATAAATCATAGTATAGACAAGTGGTTTGGCTGAATTATCCAATCGGGAAATTAAAAGAATTATGGAAAAATCTGTGAATCCAACAAAAATGGATTGGTCAGTCAAACTTGACTATGCTTTGTGGGCTTATAGAACTGCATACAGAACTCCTATAGGAATGTCCCCATATATGCTAATATTTGGGAAAGCTTTTCACTTACTAGTTGAACTTAAGCATAAAGCATATTGGGTGATTAAAGAGTTCAATTATAATTTGAAAGATTCTAGTGAGAAAAGGTTATTGCAATTAAATGAGCTTGAAGAGATAAGGAATGAATCTTTTGAGAGTGCCAAGATTTATATAGAAAAGATGAAGATGTGGCATGTTCGAAGGTTTCTTACTAAAAATTTTCAGCTAGGGCAACAAGTTTTGCTATATAATGCTAGGTTAAGATTATTTCCAAGCAAACTTAAGTCCAGGTAAATAGGCCTATTTGTTGTCATAAAAGTTTATCTTTATGGAGTTGTGGATATAAAAGATCCTGAGTCTGACAAAATATTTAAAGTTAATGGACATAGATTGAAACCTTATTTTATAGGGAATTAGCATAAACTTAATGATGGAATGATGTTGGGTCAACCAGAATAAGCACTGGTTACGTCGGGCTGACGACGTAAAACCAAGAGCTTTGTTGGAGGCAACCCATAGTTATCAGTGTGTTCTTATTTTGATTGTTGTTTTGTGTGTGATTAAGAAAATTAGGGAAGTGTTTTTGAAACTATTATGTGTTAGTAAAGATTTTAAAACTTTATTTAGTGACCAAGAAAGGTTAGAATAAGAATTTGGATGTTAAGTTGACTAGTGCAAAAATGTGCAATCTCGCTTAAGCACCAGATCCGGCGCTTAAGCGCGGCAGTTTAAACACATGTGCGAAATTAATATTCTAGAAGGTTTAACAGCCAATTAGTTTGTAAATATGTGCCAAGGCAGTTTCTAAATGTGTCTAGGAGTTATTGGAAGGATTTAGGCCTATAAATAGAAGGGTTTTGTGAAGTAATTTTGCTCCAGATCATTTCTAGCCCTAAAAGTCTAAGAGAAAGTGAGATTTAGAGAAAATTTCTTCTTAGGAGAAGGATTTGAAGAAGAAGAAGGATGAAACCATAAGGAAAAGGTTCATTAAGCAAAGTGCACAAGAAATGTATAACAGTTTCTTAGTTGTTAGTATTGAAGGGATATCAGATAAGATCAACAAAATGGAGAGTACTATGGCTTTATTGGAGACCAAATTACTTGAGTTGAAGCACATCTAGAGCATATTGGATGGCAATTGAAGATGCAATTTAGCCACATAAGTTATATAGAGGAAGCGGATAAGGCGATGTTCATAAAGCACAAGTGGATTGAAGAAGATAGTATCAGAGCTCGTCACCATCGTCCATTTTATCAACTCTATATGCCTACTCTATATTCCTGGAGAGGCTAATGAAAGACAAGAATTTGTTCCTTTGAATGAAGAATGGAATCAAGTTTATTGTTAGAATTTGTGTGTTAGAAGTTGGTGATTTCAAGTGGTTTAGTTTTTAAGTCTTATTTTTAGTATTTATGACTTCTTATATGCCATTTACCCGTGCTTAAGATTATATGCCATTTACCCGCGCTTAAGAGCCGATTCACGAAAACCAGTTTGCGAACAGTTAAAAGTGAAATTTTGGCCTGAAAATAACCATTTTTACACCTCTCGTCACCTTCAACCTCTCAAAATCACGATTTTGGAAGGCTATGGCACATCTAAAGTGAAGATTTCTTGGTGGAATCAAGTGAAATTTGCTAGATCCAAGTTCCTTGAGGTAAGAGCTTTACTTTAACGCAAAAATTTTGGATTTTCACCATTTATTTTGAGCACATTTAGAGAAATTCAAAAATTCACTATTCATGGTGAAAAATGAGAAAAAAACTCTATGAAAATTGCATGTGAAGTGTAGATTATACTTTAGAAGTTTGGTTTAATAATTTAGTCTTGATTTTTTATGTTATTTTTGGAATTTATAAAATTTGTAGAATAGCACCAAGAATGAAGAGGAGTAAAGGAATGAGCCCTTTCAATTCGAGTAAATTTGTTAATTCAAAGGCTCAAAATTAGTACAGTGATGCGTTGCAATTATGGAAACTGATTCAAGAGCGGTGTTTTAGGAATCCTGGTGGAGACATAGAGGATTTGATCATTCAATGTAGTGGGAACGATTATGCTGTTTCTCAATTGTGATGGTTATTTCTGTCGTTAGCGACTTATATGCAAACCTCCCTGAGGCTAAAGACAATAGAGTCATGGTTTGATGAATGTTGGTACCTCTTTCACCGGAGGTAATCAACTTGTTTTATCACTTGCGACCTAATACGTTATATTTTTATGCAATTTATAGTCCGACTGAAGCATAGTTAGACAAGATTATTTCTTACTTGACTATTGGGAGAGGACTTTGGAAGATCACTAATGAGAGGAGAGTCAACTTCCCAACTTCAAAGTTATGTGCACCTTCAAAGGCCTGACACTATATATTTCTGCTAGTCTGCTACCAACAAATCATCTCAGTGAAGTGACCAGAGAGAGCAACCTTAAATTATTGTATTCAGGAAGGAAAGCTCATCAACATAGGAGCTTAGATTTATCAGACTATCATCAGTTCTGCCACTGTCGTTACTACTGCAGGCCTGGGATTTGCTTCCTTGATCTTTTCTTTGTGTGAGCAGTCTGGAGTTAAATATGATAGCTGGGAGGAAGTGTTGTTATCTCTAAAGCCCATCACTAAGGTAAATGTGTTGATTTATTCTGAGCATTCAATTTTTGGCTGGAGAGGAGGATTTTCTATGAGTTATGGAATGGAGACGTCTGTTGCTTCTACCTCCTCTGCTGCTTCTTCATCTAGACCATCTACCTCACGTGCTTCTACATCTAGAGGTGAGTCTACTGAGACCTAAGATCAATTATTGCAAAGGATGATGGATAATATTAACTTTACCGCTGGTAGGGTACAAAATTTAGAGCGTTTTGCAGAGCATACTGATAGGTACAATAGGAGAAAAAGTGATTATAAAGAGAAATTTCACTCATCTTTGGAGAGCTTCATTAGGGGTAACCAAGGAGTGCAATTTCCTACATATACTAGATATCCTAATTATGAGCCTGCAAAAGTTTGAGATAGCGGTAATTCAGAGGACGAAGAGTAGAACTGAGAGATTTATTTTATGATTGTAACATGATATGAACTATGTGGTCTGGGCTTGCTACATTTGCATCTGTGTGTTGATTTGAACTATGTGATGTGTATGTGAGAATTGTGATGTGTGTGTTTTCATGTTTTGGACTTGAGACATGTATGTATGTTTACTTGTTTAGATATTATGATGTGTGAGACTTTTATTTTTAATTGTATTGTAATGTTTGTGTTAGTTAGTAGTTTTTTTTAAAATTCTAGGGTAAATAACTGTTGTGAGTTTTTTGATTTAGTTAGTTTAGAACTTAACTAATTCTATGTCTTTTGAAAATTTGAAAATCTTGCTAGCGTAAATCTTAAATTTGAAACTTAGGAAACTACTACCTTGTATTTTTCTTTTATCATGTTAGTGTGTTTGTTTTTATGTTAAGACTGTGAAGTCAAGTTAGTGTGTTAGTTTGCTTTAATGTTTATACCCACTGTTTGAAATTCTATTGAATCTTTACATGTTAAATTGAAATGAAAATATTAGAAATTAGATCAAATTAATTTTACTCCTATTTTTAGTTTTATACTTGTATCATTAGGGTATAAAAATTCCTGTAAGCATGTTATTTTTATTTTCATT